>NW_027415413.1:0-24479 GCF_964106895.1 Numenius arquata | reverse complement strand
GGGGGACAGGGTGGGGGTTAAGAGGGGGCTTACCCCTTTCCTGTATCCCCTTTTACCCCCTCTTTCCATCCCTGGGGTCCCACCCGGCGCTTCATCTCCTCCTCCCCGAGCAGCCCCGTGGGTTGAGGGTCCCTCAAAGCTCCCAACGTGGGTCGGGGTTCCCCAAACACCCCCCATGCGGGTCAGGGTTCCTCAAGCCCCCCATGCGGGTCGGGGGTTCCTCAAATGCCCCCATGTGGGTCGGGGTTCCTCAAACGCCCCCCATGTGGGTCGGGGGTTCCTCAAAGCCCCCCACGTGGGTCGGGGTTCCTCAAAGCCCCCCATGTGGGTCAGGGTTCTTCAAACGCCCCACATGGGTCAGGGTTCCTCAAAGCCCCCCATGTGGGTCAGGGTTCTTCAAACGCCCCACATGGGTCAGGGTTCCTCAAAGCCCCCCATGTGGGTCAGGGTTCCTCAAAGCCCCCCATGCGGGTCAGGGTTCCCAAACGCCCCACATGGGTCAGGGTTCCTCAAAGCCCCCCATGCGGGTCAGGGTTCCCCAAACGCCCCCCGCTGGGTCGGGGTTCCTCAAAGCCCCCCATGTGGGTCAGGGTTCCCCAAACGCCCCCCCGTGGGTCGGGGTTCCTCAAAGCCCCCCATGTGGGTCAGGGTTCCCCAAATGCCCCCCATGGGTCGGGGTTCCTCAAAGCCCCCCATGGGTCGGGGTTCCCCAAACGCCCCACATGGGTCAGGGTTCCTCAAAGCCCCCCATGTGGGTCAGGGTTCCCCAAACGCCCCCCGTGGGTTAGGGTTCCTCAAAGCCCCCCACGTGGGTCAGGGTTCTTCAAACGCCCCACATGGGTCAGGGTTCCTCAAACGCCCCCCCCACGGATTGGGGTTCCTCAAAGCCCCGCCCACGTGGGTTGGGGTTCCCCAAAGCCCCCCCTGGTGGTTTGGGAGGGGGGGAAAAGGGGGGGTCCAACTCGGTTCTCACCTTAATTTTGGTGAAAAACTGCCTGAAACAAGCCCTGGGATCCACCTTCAGGCTCTTGGGCCAACTCCAGGATGAACTGCATGACAATGGTCTGGTGGGCGACCTGCTCCATCAGGGCGTGTTTCTGCAGGGGGGGGGGAGGCAAAAAGGGAGGTGAGAACCCCCAAAATTCACCCGTCTCTGTGTTCCCTGCGGCGGAACAACATTCCCAAATTCCCCAACCCCCCCAATTCCCCGACTCCATGACCCCCAATTTCTCAACTCCATGACCCCCCAATTCCCTGACTCCATGACCCCCCCAATTCCCCAACCCCTCAACTCCATGATTCCCTGACTCCCCGATGCCCCAATTCCCTGACTCCATGACTCCCCAATTCCCAACCCCCCCGAACCCCCAATTGTCTCACACCCTGATTTCACAATTCTGACCCCCCGATTCCCCAGTTCCCTGACTCCATGACCCCCTGACCCCCCACCCCCCTGACTCCCCAGTTCCCTGACTTCCCGACTCCCCAATTCCCCGACCCCCTACCCCCCTGACCCCCCAATTCCACACCTCCCCCCAACCCCGCAATTCCCTGACCCCCCAATTCCATGACTCCAGGATTCCCAGACCCCCCCCCCCCCCCGATTCCCCCAACTCCCCAACTCCCAGACCCCCTGACTCCATGACCACCCAATTCCCTGACCCCCTAACCCCCCAATTCCCTGACTCCCCAATTCCACACCTCCCCCGAACTCCGTGATTCCCTGACACACACACACAACACCCACCCCGAATTCCCCAATTCCCTCATTTCTGGCCCAAAAAAAAGCCCATCAACCTCGGAAAGGCCGGGCGAGGGAGGATGGAGAAGACAACCCAGACCCCACGCTGGCAGGAAGGGAGGGAGGGAGGGAGGGGGGGGGGTCATTACATTCCCCCCCCCCAACTTTCTCTCACCTCTTCACCTCCAGATCGATGCACCAGATGACCAAGTAATTAGCCGTCTCCTCGCAAACGAGGTGGGGGTTATCCGAGAGGTATTTCTGGCTGTCGTCCAGCGCCGCAGCATCCCTTCAAAGCAGGGCAGCCCCAATCAGCAAAGAAAAAGGGGGGGGGGGACACACGGAGGGAGGGGGGACGTGGAAGGAGGAAAGTGGGGGGGGGACGCGGAAGGAGGAAAGGGGGGGGGGACGCGGAAGGAGGAAAGGGGGGGGGGACGCGGAAGGAGGAAAGGGGGGGGGGACGCGGAAGGAGGAAAGGGGGGGGGGGGACGCGGAAGGAGGAAAGGGGGGGGGGACGCGGAAGGAGGGAAAGGGGGGGGGGACGCGGAAGGAGGAAAGGGGGGGGGACGCGGAAGGAGGAAAGGGGGGGGGGAACGCGGAAGGAGGAAAGGGGGGAGACGCGGAAGGAGGAAAGGGGGGGGGGGACGCGGAAGGAGGAAAGGGGGGGGGGACGCGGAAGGAGGAAAGGGGGGGGGGGGCACCACATGGAGGGAGGGGGGGGGGGACACCATTTCATCCCAAATTTCAATTAACCCCCCCCTCCCCAAATCGCTTCGCCTCGAAATCACGTGGAAAAAACCCCAAAACAAACGGATTAAAGGGGTCCATTTTTTGCTGGAGAAAGGCAAGCAAGGAGGAAGGGGGGGGGGGTGGGGGCGGTCCCCAGCTCGATGTGTGTGTGTCCCCCCCCTTCAAAATTCCGCCCCCCCCAGGCACTCACCAAAGTGTTTGATCTGCTTCTCGTATCTCTCCACGAAAGTTTTGTGTTTTTTCTCTTTCTGCTCCTCCGTCTCCTCCTTCTCCTCCGCTTTGACGTTGAAGACACTCTGGGGGGGGGGGGGGGGGGGAGGCAGAAAGGGGGTGAGAAACCACCCCACCCCCCCCAAAAAAAAACCCCACCAACTTGGGGGGGGGGGGATTGAAGGGGGGGGTTGTTCCCCCAAACCCTCACCTTGCTGAACCCGTCTTTGCTGAGGGTGTCGACGTTCCAGGGCATGTTCTTCTCTTTTCTTTTTCAGCTCTTCCAATTTCTTCTCCCAGTTTTTCTCCTCTTTCCTCAGCTGTTGGGCTTCGGTCCGGAGTTTTTCCAGTTCCCCCCCCATCCCCCCTCCCTTCCCGCTTCCCTCCGGATCCGCCACTTCCAGCTCCTTCAGCTTCCTCTGGCACTCGGCCAGCTTCCGCTTGCACTCCCTGCAGCCCTTATCCAGCTCTTCTTTTTCCTTCTGGAATTGCTCCATCCGCTCCACACGAGCCTGAAGGTGACAGGACCGGGAACCATTAAGGACCGGGAATCACTAAGGACCGGGAAGGAATCATTAAGGACCGGGAAGGAATCATTAAGGACTGGGAGGGAATAGTTAAGGACCGGGAATCACTAAGGGCCGGGAAGGAATCATCAAGGACTGGGAATCATTAAGGGCCAGGAATCAAGGACCAGGAATCATTAAGGACTGGGAACCGTTAAAGGTTGGGAATCATTAGGGACTGGGAACCATTAGGGACCGGGAGGGAATCATTAAGGGCATTGTTAACCCCTCTCCCCCCCTCTCCCCCCCCCATGTCATTAACGGTGCTCCGGGAAACCAGAGGCGCACTCTCTCCAGATCTGTTATCCCTGGGGAATAAGGAAGGGGGGGAACGGACACCGACACCCCCCCAAAACACCCGGATTTTGAGAAAAATAGGAGGAAAAAAGCTCAAGTTCTTTGGCAGAGCTTTGGTGGGGAAGCCCCTAAACCTCCCCCCCAAACAAATCGGGGCCGACTCCAGAATTCCGATGCTTCCGAGCCCCCCCCGAGGATGGGGTTGGCTCCGGCTCCTGGAGAGTGTGGGGCCATGTAGCCCCCCCCCCCATTTACACCCCCACCTCCAAACTAGGAACCCCCCCCCCTGCGAGGAACTCGGGGGGGGGGTGGTTATTGGAGCCCAGCCCCCATCCCAGGAATGGTTCTGGGGTCTGGGGGGGGGCCCACAAGGGAGATTGCGGGGGGGGGGGGGGGCAGCCCCCAAAAGGCCCAGGACCCCCCCCCCCCAGAGCAGCTCTTAGGGAACCCCCAGGGGAACAGGAAGCCCCCAGACATTTAGGGGGGAGGGGGGGGAAGGAGGAGGAACTCGGGGGGGGGGGGGGGGCTGGTTGCCATGGAAATGGGGGAGCCCCCTCCCGTGGGGGGGGGTGTCCCTGGAGCTGCCCCCCCCCCCCCCATAATGAGGACATCCCTCATGACCCATGGGGGGGGAGGGGGGGGGGGGGCGCCCAAGTCATTATGGGGATGGAGGAGCCCCCACCCCCCCCCAATAGTGAGGGGGGGGGTGTCCCCGCAGCTGGTTGCCATAGAAACAGGGGAAACCCCCACCCCACCCCCAGAGAGTTCCCCGGAGCCGGTCGCCATGACAAGGGGGTTCCCCCCCCCCCCCCGCCCATGGGGGGGCCTTGCAGCTGGTTGCCATGGCAACAAGGGCCCTTCCCCACTTCTCCCCATAGGGGGGGGGTCCCGGGGCCGGTCGCCATGGGAACGGGCCTGGCGGTGCGGGGGGTGAGGGGGGAATTGGGCCTCCACCTGGTGCCGCCATCGGAAGAGGCTGGCGGTGTCGATGTTGGGGTGAGTCTCATCCTCGTCGTCCGAGACCTCGATGTGGTCCCACACGCTGTAGTCCACCATGGCGGGGCCGCCCCGGGCGCCCCCCCGCCCCCCGGCCTCCTCCTCCTCCTTCTCCGGTGGCTTCTGGAACCCTCCAGCACCCGCCCCACCGGCTTCCCCCGCCACCTGCGTACTTCCGGGCGCGCCGGCGGTGACGCATTTCCGGTTGCGACCATACTGGCGGCTCCCGCGCACGCGCAGACCCTCGCTGACCGCCTCGCCCGGCACAAAGATGGCGCCGCTCTTAAAGAGGCACGCACGCCCAAAATATTGCGGGGGGGTGGGGGGGTGGGGGGCTGTGGGGAGGAGGGCAGGGCCACCCGCTCGACGCACCAAGGCCTGGGGGGGAGGGGAGGGGATGGGGGTGGTGGGTGTCCCCCCCCTTCAGGCAGGGGCTGCTGGGCTCCTGTGGTCAGGGAGGGCGCGGGGGGACTTGCTGGTGGGGGACATGGGGGGACACGGGGGGGCACGGGGGGACATGGGAGGACAAGGGGACAGGGCCATGGGGACAGAGGAACATGGTGGCAGAGGGACATAAGGACAGAGGGCCACGAAGGGCCGTTGGGGGACATGGGGACAGGGCCATGGGGACAGAGGGACATGGGGACAGAGGGCCATGGTGGGACATGGTGCCTTGGGGACAGAGGGACATGGTGAGACAGAGGAACATGGGGACAGAGGGACATGGGACAGAGGGACATGGTGGGCCGTTGGGGGACATGGTGCCTTGGGGACAGAGGGACATGGTGGCACAGGGACATGGGTGGACACGTTGCCTTGGGGACACAAGGATGTGGTGGCACATGGACATGGGGACAGAGGCACAGGGTGGCAGAGGGACATGGGGACAGAGGGACCTGGTGGGACACGGTGCCTTGGGGACAGAGGGACATGGTGCTTAGGGACAGAGGGACATGGGACAGAGGGACATGGTGGGACATGGTGCCTTGGGGACAGAGGGACATGGTGGGATAGGGACATGGGGACAGATGGATGTGGGGGGACACGGCACCTTGGGGACACAGGGATGTGGTGGCACGTGGACATGGGGACAGGGGGACATGAGGACACAGGGACACGGGGACAGAGGGCCATGGAGGGCTATTGAGGGCCATGGGGACAGGGACATGGGGACAGAGGGACATGGGTGGGCACGTTGCCTTGGGGACACAAGGATGTGGTGGCACATGGACATGGGGACAGAGGCACAGGGTGGCAGAGGGACATGGCGGTCCGTTGGGGGACATGGTGGGACATAGTGTCTTGGGGACAGAGGGACGTGGTGGGACAGAGGGACATGGGGACAGAGGGACATGGTGGGACACGATGTCTTGGGGATAGAGGGACATGGTGGCACAGGGACATGGGGACAGAGGGACATAGTGGGACATGATGCTTGGGGACAGAGGGACATGGTGGCACAGGGACATGGGGACAGATGAATGTGGGGGGACACGTCACCTTGGGGACACAGGGATGTGGTGGCACGTGGACATGGGGACAGGGGTCCCTTAAAGGTGCTCGGGGACAGAGGGACATGGGGACAGAGGGACATGGGGGGGACAGAAGGACATGGGGGGGGGGACAGAAGCAGGGGGAGATGGAGGGACACGGTGCCTTGGGGACACAGGGTCTTGGGGGGACAGGGAGGTGGTGGCACAGGGACATGGGGGGACACGGTGCCGTGGGGACAGAGGGACATGGGGACGGAGGGACATGGGGACATGGCCATGCTGGGGAGCCCTGGGGGGTGGCCGGTACCGGGGGGGGGGGGGGGACGGACATGCACACCGGGGATGCCCGGTGCTGGGAGGGGGCACTGGGGACACCGGGGACACCCCCGGTGCGGGGGGGGGGGACACACGCGTGGGGACGGGGAGGGGATGGCGGGGGAGGAGGGGGGGGTGGGGGGGCGTTTCCGCCGGCGCCGCCGCTGTCACCGGGCGCTCTCGGCGGCACCGGGGCCGGTACCGGGGCCGCCTCCCGCCCCCCACCCCCCGCCGCCGGTAGCGGAGGAAGGTGGATGCCGGGGATCGCCGCGGCACCGGGAGCCGGCCAGGTAAGGGAATGGCACCGGGAATAGGACCGAGAACGGGAAAGGCAACGGGAACGGCACCGGGAATGGCACCGGGAATAGGACCGGGAACGGGGACGGGAACGGGAAAAGCACTATCAATGGCACCGGGACTGGGAATGGCACCGGGAACGGGAACGGGAATGGGAACGGGAACTGGAATGGCACCGGGAACGGGAATGGGAACGGGACCGGGACCGGGAACGGCACCGGGACCGGGAATGGCACCGGGACCGGGAATGGGAACGGGACCGGGAATAGCACCGGGAGCGGGTGGCCCCTTCCCCCGTTCCCGTGGCCACCGGAGCCCCCCTCGGTGCCGCCGCGGTCCCGAGCATCCTCCGGTACCCCCGGGGGGGGCCCAGCACCGAGGGATACGGGGGTCCCTCCTCCCATCCCCCCCACCCCCCCGCCGCTGACGGTACCGAGTAATTAATTAATTCAGCAAAATCCTCCCGAATCTGGCGCAGGCGGCGGGGGGAGGGGCGGGGCCCGCCGGGGGGGGAAACCGGGAAGGGGGGGGCAGGGACTCCCCGGTTCCCCCCTCCCGGTGGCACGGGAATGGGGGACACCCCCTAACCCCCACCCCCCCCCCCCGCAGCCACCCACGTCATCCCCCGGGGCCATCCGTCATCCCGGGGGGGGGCGCCGGGGGGGGAACCGGGGAGCCTGGCACTGCGGGGGGGGGCACCGGGGGGGAACTGGGGGGCACTGGGGGGTCTGGCACTGCCGGGGGGGGGCACCGGGGGGGAACCGGGGGGCACTGGGGGGTCTGGCACTGCCGGGGGGGGGCACCGGGGGGGAACCGGGGGGAACTGGGGGGCACTGGGGGGTCTGGCACTGCCGGGGGGGGACACCGGGGTGGAACTGGGGGGCACTGGGGGGCCTGGCACTGCGGAGGGGGGTACCGATGCTGGTGCCACAGGGAATGATACTGGTACTGGTACCGATGCTGGTGCCGTGGGAGATGATACCGGCACCGGCAGAGATACTGGTGCCGTAGGGAGTGATACTGGTGCCGGGAGTGATACCGGTGCCATGGGGAATGATGCCGGTGCCAGGAATGATGCCGGTGCCGGCAGGGAATGATGCCGGTGCTGGGAGTGATGCTGGTGCCAGGAGTGATGCCGGTGCCATAGGGAATGATCCTGGTGCCGGCAGAGATGCTGATGCCACGGGGAATGATACCGGTGCCAGGAGTGATGCCGGTGCCATAGGGAATGATCCCGGTGCCGGCAGAGATGGCGATGCCATGGGGAATGATCCCGGTGCCGGCAGAGATGCCGATGCCACGGGGAATGATACCGGTGCCAGGAGTGATGCCGATGCCATAGGGAATGATCCCGGTGCCGGCAGAGATGGCGACGCCATGGGGAATGATCCCGGTGCCGGCAGAGATGGCGATGCCATAGGGAATGATCCCGGTGCCGGCAGAGATGCCGATGCCATGGGAGATGATACCGGTGCCAGGAGAGATGCCGGCGCCACGGGGAATGATGCCAGTCTCGGGAGCGATGCCGGTGCCGTGGGAAGGGATGTTGGTGCCGACGCCGCGGGGAATCGCTGAGCGATGCCACGGCCAGCGACGCCGATGCCACGGCCAATGCCACCGTGGCCAAGGCCACCGCGGGGTGATGCCGGGGTTTCCTCGGCACCCTTGGCCGGGAGGAGCCGGGGGGTCCCCGCGGTGGGAACCGGGGCTGCCGGGACTGCCCCCCCGCGCCCCCGCCAGCTGCAATGAGCGTGTCAGGGCTCAGCCTGGCACCCCCGGTGTTGGCACAGGGGGGTGGCCGGGGTGGAGGGGAGAGGGGGGCGGTGCTGGGGGTCTCCCCGCTGCCCCCTCACCCCGAGCTCTCCCCCACAGGCGCCGCAGCCCCCCGGGACGTGGTGGGGTCCCCCCACATGGCCCCCGCGCCCTGAGCACCGGCAACGGGTGGGCACATGAGGAAGAGCCGGAAGGAGCCGGCCGGGCCCCAGGAGAAGGTGAGGCCGCACCGGGGGGCACCGGGGGGCACCGGGGCAGGGATGGGGTCCCCGTGGGGACTGGGGGGTCCCCTCTGTAGCCCGGCCCTGGGGACCCACAGCAGAGGGTGAGGGGCTCCTGCTCGGGTGCCGTGCCGTGCCGTGCCAATCCGTGCCATATCGTGCCATGCCGTGCCATGTGGTGTGAGGCTCCCTGGCTGCGCCGTGCCGTGCCATACGATGCCATGCCGTGCCATGCCGTGCCAATCCATGCCATATCATGTCACCCTGTGCCATGCCACGTGTCATGAGGTTCCCTGGCCATGCTATGCCATGCCATCCCGTGCCAATCCATACCATGCCATGCTGTGCCGTGCTGTGCCAATCTATGCTGTGCCACGCCATACCATGCCATGCTGTGCCATGCTGTGCCATGCCACGTGGCGTGAGGCTCCCTGGCAGTGCCGTGCCATGCCGTGTTATGCCATGCCATGCCATGCCGTGCCATACCATGTGGTGTGAGGCTCCCTGGCTGCGCCGTGCCGTGCCATACGATGCCATGCCGTGCCATGCCGTGCCAATCCATGCCATAACATGTCACCCTGTGCCATGCCACGTGTCATGAGGCTCCCTGGCCATGCTATGCCATGCCATCCCGTGCCAATCCATACCATGCCGTGCTGTGCCGTGCTGTGCCAATCTATGCTGTGCCATGCCATACCATGCCATGCCGTGCCATGCTGTGCCATGCCACGTGGCGTGAGGCTCCCTGGCAGTGCCGTGCCATGCCGTGTTATGCCGTGCCATGCCATGCCGTGCCGTGCCATGCTGTGCCATACCATGTGGTGTGAGGCTCCCTGGCTGCGCCGTGCCGTGCCGTACGATGCCATGCTGTGCCGCGCTGTGCCAATCCACGTCATATCATGCCACACTGTGCCGTGCCACGTGGTGTGAGGCTCCCTGGCTGCCCTGTGCTGTGCCGTGTGATGCCGTGCCATGCCATGCCGTGCCAATCTGTGCCATATCATGCCATCCTGTGCCATGCCGTGTGGCGTGAGGCTCCCTGGCAGTGCCCTGCCATGCCGTGTGATGCCGTTCCGTGCCACGCTGTGCCAGTCCATGCCATATCATGCCATGCCGTGCCACGCCATGTGGCGTGAGGCTCCCTGGCTGCGCCGTGCCATACCATGCTGTGCCGTGCCACGCCGTGCCACGCCGTGAGGTGTGAGGCTTCTTCGCCGTGTGGTGCCATGCCGTGCCGTGCCACGCCGCCCCCTCTGACCGACCCCGTCCCTTCCTCGCAGCCCCCCGCCGAGCCGCCGGACCCCCCGTCCCCGGGGATGTTGGGTGCCGACCTGCACCGCGGGCGCCGGCGCCTCTCTGCCACCCTCCAGGTGCCCCCCTGGAAGCCCCCGGAGCGACCACGCTCGCCGGAGCCCCCCGGCCTCCCGCGCCCCACCACGCTGCCCCTCCTCACCCTGCCGCGCATCGCCGTCACCCGCCCCGACCCCCCCAGGTAGGGACGGGGCTGGGGGCGGGGGGACGTGGGGACCCACACGTGGCGCGGGGGCTGAGGCCGTCACGGTGGCGTCGGGGCTCCTGGTGGCATGGGGGACCCCCCCCGACATTAATGCGGGGGGACGTGCTGGCGCCGGCTGGGGGTGGTGGCAGGGATCCCGTGGCAGGGGCGGTGTGTCACCGGGTTGGGGGTCCTGCTGGGGGGCACGGAGTGGGGACAGGGATGGGGACAGGGTGGGGGACATGGCCTGGAATGGGGACAGTGACCAGGATGGGGACATTGTCCAGGATGGGATGGTGCCAGGGATGGGGACAGTGTCTGGGATGGGGACAGTGTCCGGGGATGGGGGCAGTGACCAGGACAGGGATCGCACCAGGGATGGGACCAGTTCCTGGGATGGGGACAGTGTCCAGGTTGGGGACACTGTTCAGGATGGGGACAGTGTCCAGTACAGGGATGGCACCTGGGATGGGGACAGTGTCTGGGATGGGGACAGTTCTTGGAATGGGGACAGTGTCTGGGATGGCAACAATGCCAGGGATGGGGACATTGTCTGGGATGGGGACACTGTTCAGGATGGGGACATTGTCTGGGAAGGGGACAATGTCAGGGATGGGGCCAGTGACCAGGACAGGGATGGCACCTGGGATGGGGACAGTGTCTGGGATGGGGACACTGTTCAGGATGGGGACGGTGCCCAGGACAGGGATGGCACCTGGGATGGGGACAGTTCTTGGGATGGGGACAGTGTGCAGGACAGGGATGGCATCTGGGATGGGGACAGTTCCTGGGATGGGGACAGTGTCTGGGTTGGGGATGTGGCCTGGGACGGGGACAGTGTCCATGTAAAAGACATTCCCTGGGACCAGGACAGCGCCCAGGATGGGGACATTGTCCGGGAAGGGGACAATGCCAGGGGTGGGGACGGTGGCAACCGCGGCAGCGGTGCCACCAGCCCCTTTGCCGACACGGCGCCGCGAAGAGTGGCCGGATCCCGCCTCCCCGCTCCGCTGGCTGCCACCACTGTGTCCCCATCATGTCCCCACCCTGTCCCCACAGGGGTTGGGGGGTGACCAGCCCCCCAAAAAGCCCCCCCCCCCCCCCCTTTCTCTAATTCTCTACGGGCCACCGTCGGTGCCGGGCCCCCGGTGCCGGTGACCGCGGTGAGGGGGTGGGAGTGCGGTGACCTGGCCGGGGGGAGGGGGTTGGGGGGGGGGGTGTGTGGAGGGGGACATGGGATCTGTGTGTGTGTGTGTGTCCCCCGGTGCGGTGGCAGCACGCGGCGTGCCACCAGCCCTCCCTCGCCGCGCGATGAATCATCCGCCGAATTTTCCAGGGTGTGTTCCCGCCCCGCTCCCCGATTCCCAGCCCGCAGCCCCAAAATTTACCCCCACCCCGGGGGGGGGGGGGGGGGATATATTGGGGTACGACCCCCCCGCCCCCTCCATGTCCCGGCTGCTCTCGTGGGTGGGTGACATTAATTGGGGACATTTATGGCGGGGGGGTGGATCCGCTCACTCTCGGGGGGATGAAGGATCCGACGGGTTCCCCGGTAAAACCGGAGCCACCGGCAGCTGGAAGTTGGGGGGGGGCGTCACATCAGACACCCCTCCCCCCCCCCGACTTGGAGCTGGGGTGGGGGGGCACCCACCTTCCTCCCCCCCCGAGGATGGGGGCGAGGGGAGCAGCTCAGGGAGGGGGGGGGAGGCAGGCATGGGGACCCCCCAGTGTCCCCCCTGGGGGGAGTGGGGTGCTCTCTGGGGACCCCCACCCCGGCCCGGGGGGGGGGGGGGGATGTCCCTACAGTGCTGTGCGGGTGGGGGGGGGAACCCCTTATTTCAGTTGAGGGGGGGCTTTGCAGCGCCGTGCAGATGGGGGGACCCCCATTGCTGCCCTGGGGGGGGGTCCCTGCAGCGCCGGCCCGGGGGGAGGGGGGGGTCTGGTACCACTCGGGGGCGGGGAGGGGGGGGGTCCCTGCTGTGTCTGCTCTGTCCTTCCCCCCCCCCCCGCTCCCTTCGTCGGGCTCGCGGGGGGGGGGGGGGCAGCATCTCCGCATTGCTGGTTTCTCCTGGGGGGGGGGCGGGGATCCCCCCTCGGCTGGGGGGGGGGGGGGGGGGAGTGTCGGAAATCTCGCAGGGGGAGGATCTCTGGATGGGGGGGGGTCCCCACAGGAAGGGGGGAAACCCCGACAGGGGGTCTCCATGGTGTGTGGGGGGGTCCCTGAGTGGAGGGGGGGGGGGATTTATGCATCCCTGGGGGATTCCCATGGGGACGATCCCCGCCGGGGAGAGGGGGGGGATACCGGGAGGGGGGGGATTCCCTCCGGGGGGGGGGGGGATACCGCGAGGGGGGGTTCCCCGCCGTAGATGGGGGGGGATACCGGGAGGGGGGGATCCCCGCCGTGGGAGGGGTATCCGGGGGGTGAATGTAGCTGCGGGGGGGGGGGGTCCACGGGGTCCCGGGGCGGAGCCGCCGCCGGTGGGGGGCAGGTCCCGGGGCGGGGGGAGGCGCCGAGGCGGGCGCGCAGAGGCGGCACCGGCAGCGGCACCGGGAGCGGGGTACCGGGAGCGGTACCGGCGGCGGCGGCGGCGGCGGCGGCAGGCGCCTCCCCCCCCCGGGGTCATCCCAACCGGTTGCCCGGGGCCATGAGGAGCCCGGGGCCGGGAAGAGCCGCCGCCGCTCCCGCCGCCGCGCATCGCTAGGGACCGGCACCGGGACCCGCACCGGTTCCGGTACCGGCACCGGATCGGGCACCGGCACCGGGACCGGGAGGGGCTCCGGGACCGGCACCGGCACCGGGAGAGTCTCTGGTACCGGTACCGGGTCGGCTACCGGGAGCAGCACCGGTACCGGCACCGGCTTGAGCACCGGGAGCGGCTCCTTCCCGTACACCGGGAGCATCTCGGGGTTCCCCGGCTCCCCCCTCCACCTCCCTCCCGCCCCCGGTACCGGGGATGATGGAGCCGGTGCCGGGCTCCAGAAAAAGCCTCTCGCTGTCGCTGCCGGTGCCCCGGGAGGGCCCCGGTCCCCTGAAGCCCCCCCAGCACCTCTGGCGCCAGCCCCGCACCCCCATCCGCATCCGCCACCGCGGCTTCTCCGACACCGACCGGCACCGGCCCCGGCCCATGGAGCGGGCGGACGCCGTCGACACCGGGGACCGGCCGGGGCTACGGAAATCCCGCATGTCCTGGCCCTCCTCCCTCCACGGCACCCCCGGCTCCGGCAAGCGGTAGGTGACAGCGGCGGGGACACCCCCCCCCCCGGAGCCCACCCCCCCCCCTCCCCACCCCCGGGACCGGGACCGGAGGCGGGAAACCCTCCCCCCGGCGTCTTTCCGGGACCGGGACCGGAGGCGGCAGGAGAGACACCCCCACCACCACCCCCATCGTTGTCCCGGTACCGGAGGTGGCCCCCCCCCCCGCCCCAGCACCATCCTGGTACTGGTACCAGTACTGGAGGCGGCAGGAGGGACCCCCCCCACATCGTTATCCCAGTACCGGAGGTGGGACACCCCCCCCCAATTATCATCCCAGTACCGGTACCAGTACCGGAGGTGGCAGGAGGGACCCCCCCCATCGTTATCTCAGTACCAGAAGTGGGACCCCCCCAGCATCATCAGTGGGACACCCCCCCCCCCAGCACCATCCTGGTACTGGTACCAGTATTGGAGGCAGCAGGAGAGCCCTCCCCATCGTTATCCCAGTACTGGAGGTGGGACCCCCCCATCATCATCCCAGTACTGGTACCAGTACCGGAGGCAGCAGGAGGGACCCCCCCCATCGTTGTCCCAGTATCAGAGGTGGGACGCCCCCCCCCCAGCACCATCCTGGTACTGGTACCAGTATTGGAGGTGGCAGGAGGGCCCCCCCGCATCATTATCCCAGTACTGGAGGTGGGACCCCCCCCCATCATCATCCCAGTACTGGTACCAGTACCGGAGGCGGCAGGAGGGACCCCCCCCCATCGTTATCCCAGTACCAGAGGTGGGGACCCCCCCCCAAGACCATCCTGGTACTGGTACCAGTACCGGAGGCGGCAGGAGGGACCCCCCCATCATCATCCTGGTACCAGTGATAGATGTGGGATCCCCCCCCCCCAGCACCATCCCAGTACGGTACCAGAGGTGGAACACCCCCCCCTCCTTCCCCCCCCCAGCACCATGCTGGTACCGGAGGTGGTGGCAGGAGCCCCCCACCATTATCCCAGTGCCAGTACTGGAGGCGGGACCCCCCCCCCAGCATCACCCCAGTAATGGAGACAGGAACCCCCCAGCATCATTTCGGTACTGGTACCAGTGACAGTGGTGGGACCCCCCCAGTATCATCCCAGTACTGGAGGTGGGACCCCCCAGCATCATCCTCATCCCAGTTCGGTGTTGGTGGGAGGGAGCTGGTGCCAGACCTGGCCCATGGGGCTGCCGTTGGGAGCAGGGGGTGGCAGTGACATTGGGGAGGGGGGGTGTCACATCCCTCGGGACCCCCCCAGCCTGGCCAGACCCTTCCTGGGGTCCCCCCCACCGGGGACGGGGGTCACCGGCATCGGCAAAGCCACGGCTCCTGGTCCTGGGCCCCCCCTTCCAATGGGTGCCCCACGGTGGGGTTTGAGGGGGGGGGGGTGAGGGTGTGGGAGTGTCCAGGGACCCCCCCAGGACATGATTGAAGGTACCCCCAATCTCGGGGGAGGGGGGGAGGGGGCTGCCATGCGACCACCGCGCCGGTGCTTGGGAGATGTGCCGGATCGGGAGATGTTGGGGCACCCCCAAATTTTGGGGGGAGGTGGGGGTGTGTGAAACCTCAACCCTCCCCCCTGTCATCCCCCCACCAGTGGGAAGTTTTTTTGGGGGGGGGGGGGGAACAGGGGGGGGGAAGCCAACTTGGGGACGCGCCGAGTGGGGGGGTTGTGCCGCGACGGCAGCATGTGCCGGGCGCCCCGTCTTTCCGGCAGCGCCGAGGGGGGGCCGCGGCGCCTCCGGCTTCGTTAAGGCAATTAATTTCTGCGCAGGAGGCTCAGCAGATGGTCGGGACACGGGGGCTTTGATTTCCTTCCTCCTCCTCCTCCTCTTCCTCGGCGGAGTTTCCCCCCCCGCCCCCCAACCCAACCGCCGGCTGGTGAGGGCGATGGTGACACTGGGGTTGCCCGGGGTGGGGGGGCTGAACCCCCTCTAAACCCCCCCTGCCTCCAAATCCAGGGGTCGGGATGGCAGACCCCCCCCACTGCCACATCAAGCCCCCCCATGGTGACACCCGGTGGCTGGGTCCCCCCCCAGGACCTTATCCCGGCGTCCCCAGAATTGCCGGGGGGGGGCTGAACCCCCTCTAACCCCCCCCCCACCTCCAAATCCGGGGGTCGGGATGGCAGACCCCCCCCACTGCCACATCAAGCCCTCCCGGTGGCCGGGTCCCCCCCCCAGGACCTTATCCCGGCGTCCCCCTCCCGCTGCCGGCACCGGCCGCGGTTCAAGGGGGGAAAATCCGGCTCAACCCTCCTTTGGGGGGTTTCTCCCTTCCTGGCAGCAATTAGTGTAATTAAGCCAAACGAAGGCGGAAACGCCAAAGCTGGGACTTCACCGGGGTGGAGGCAACCGGCCTGAGCCCGGCTCGGCCGCGGTTGTGCCGGGATCCCACCGGCCGCCGCCGGCTACCGGAGCCTTCTCCCGGCTTCCTCGCCTTAATGAATTCCTCCGGCTTTTAATTCCTTTCCTTTTCCAGAAACGAGAAAGAAAAAACCAAACCAAAACAAAACAAAAAAATCCATAATTAAGAATAATTGTGCGTTAATGACGGAAGGGAGGCCGCGGTGGGGTGGCGGTGATGGCGGCGGTGCCGGTGGCGGCCCCTCCGGCGGCGGTGCCGGTGCCGGTGCCGTAATCTCTTTTTTATTTCCGAGTGGGGATGAGTCACCTGCGGCCATTTGAAGTGATTCACGTTGGGCTCCTCCGGCTCCCGGCGCCGCCGCCGATGCCGGGCGGGAGGGAGGACATTCCCGAGCCAGCGGTGGCCAGGAATAGCAAGGAGGGCCCCCCCCCCCCCCCCACACCGGCCCCCCCCCCCCCACCTCCCCGCCCCCCGGCTCGCCACCCCCGCCACCGGCCCGGTGTGGTGGGCGGCACGGGATGGGATGGGATGGGATGGGATGGGATGGCATGGCATGGCATGGGATGGCATGGTGAGGTATGGTGTGGTATGGTGAGGTATGGCATGGTATGGCATGGTATGGTGAGGTATGGCGTGGTATGATGAGGTATGGCATGGTATAGCATGGTATGGTGTGGTATGGCACGGTATGGGTTGGTGTGGCGAGGTATGGCATGGTATGGTGAGGTATGGCGTGGTATGGCATGGTATGGTGAGGTATGGCGTGGTATGATGAGGTATGGCATGGTATAGCATGGTATGGTGTGGTATGGCACGGTAGGGCACGGAATGGCAAGGCATGGTGAGGTATGGCATGGTATGGCATGGTATGGCGTGGTATGGCAAGGTATGGGTTGGTGTGGCGAGGTATGGCACGGTATGGTGAGGTATGGCGTGGTATGATGAGGTATGGCATGGTATAGCATGGTATGGTGTGGTATGGCACGGTAGGGCACGGTATGGCAAGGCATGGTGAGGTATGGCATGGTATGGCACAGTATGGCGTGGTATGGCAAGGTATGGCGTGGTATGGTGAGGTATGGCGTGGTATGGCGTGGTATGGCGTGGTATGGCACGGTATGGTGAGGTATGGCAAGGTATGGTGAGGAATGGCGTGGTATGGCACAGTATGGCATGGTATGGTGAGGTATGGCAAGGTATGGTGAGGAATGGCGTGGTATGGCACAGTATGGCATGGTATGGTGAGGTATGGCAAGGTATGGTGAGGAATGGCGTGGTATGGCGTGGCATGGCATGGTATGGCGAGACATGGTGTGGTATGGCACGGTATGGTGCGGTACGGTGCAGTATGGCATGGAACAGTGTGGTATAGCACAGTATGGCATGCTGTGGCACAGTATGGCACGGTATGGCGCGGTATGGCATGGAACAGTGTGGTATGGCATGATATGGCACAGTATGGCATTGTGTGGCACAGTATGGCATGGTATGGCGCGGTATGGCGTGGTATGGTGAGGTACGGCACGGTATGGCACAGTATGGCGTGGTATGGTGAGGTATGGCGTGGTATGGCGTGGTGCGGTACGGTGCGGTGTGGTGAGGTATGGCATGGTATGGTGAGGTATGGTATGGCATGGTATGGTGAGGTACGGCGCGATATGGTGAGGTATGGCATGGTATGGTGAGGTACGGCGCGGTATGGTGAGGTATGGTGTGGTATGGTGAGGTATGGCGTGGTATGGTGAGGTATGGCATGGTATGGTGAGGTATGGTATGGCGTGGTATGGTGAGGTATGGTGTGGTATGGTGAGGTATGGCATGGTATGGTGAGGTATGGTATGGCATGGTATGGTGAGGTATGGCGTGGCGTGGTGTGGTACGGTACAGTATGGGATGGCACGGTACGGCACGGTACGGTGGCACTGGGCTGGGGGGGGGTCCCTCCGTGGGGGGGGGGGTGCCAGCAGTGGTCCCGGGCACAGGCATGTCCCGGTGCCGGTGACGTCCCCGTCCCTGTCTCCTTCCCAGTCTTCAGCCCTTCCTCCTCCCCGTCACCATCCCATCTTGGTGCCCATCCTCATCCTCATCCCATCCCTGTCCCTTCCTCGTCCCCATCTGTCCCCATCCTCATCCTCATCCCTGTCCCCATCCCTTCCTCGTCCCCATCTGTCCCCATCCTCATCCTCATCCCACTCCTGTTCCTGTCCCCCTTCCTTCCTCGTCCCCATCTGTCCCCATCCTCATCCTCATCCCACTCCTGTTCCTGTCCCCCTTCCTTCCTCGTCCCCATCTGTGCCCCTCCTCATCTTCATCCCATCCCTGTCCCCATCCTCATCCTCATCCCATCCCATCCCTGTCCCCATCTCTTCCTCATCCCCATCTGTCCCCATCCCATCCTCATCCTCATCCCATCCCCCTTGGGTTCCCCATCCACTCAGGATAAACACACTCCCAAGCGGACACTGGGAACACCGGGGGACACTGAGGGGGGGTCCCCGAGGATCCCCTGCCAGGCTGTCCCCCCTCCCACCCCCCCTCCCCTGTCTCTCACCCGTCGGCTCCCGAGGCGTGAAATAATTCCCAGAAAATTCCCCAAAAAAGCCCTTTTCCTCCCCGGAGCCGGTTGCTAAATTTGCCAGCTGTGAGTCACCCCCCCGCCCCCCCCTGCTGCCTGCGCAGCCCCCCCGCCTGCCCCCCCCCCCACAGTGCTATGGGCCCCCTGCAGCAGCACCCCCTGCCAGCCCCACTGCACCCCACGGGGAATCCCCCCCCAGGCCAGGGAACCCCATAGGGGCAGGGAGCCCCATAGGACTGGGGACCCCCATAAGGCTGGGGTCCCCTATGGGGCTGGGGTCCTCCATGGGGCTGGGGACCCCCACAGGAGTGGGGACCCCCATAAGGCTGGAGTTCCCTATGGGGCTGGGGTCCTCCATGGGGCTGGGGTCCTCCATGGGACTAGGGACCCCACAGGAGTGGGGACCCTCATAAGGCCGGGGTCCCCTATGGGGCTGGGGTCCTCCATGGGGCTGGGGACCCCCTTGGGGCCAGGAGACCCCATGGGGCTGTGGACCCCCATGGGACTGGGGACCCCCATAGGGCTGGGGTCCCCTATGGGGCTGGGGTCCCCCTTGGGGCTGGGGACCCTCTTGGGGACCCCCTGGGGCTGTGGACCCCATTAAGGCCAGGGTCCCCCACAAGACCAGGGTCCCCCATAGGACCAGGGGGCCCCAGACCCCCCCTCCCCTTCCCAGGGCCCTGCTGGACCCCCCTTCCCTGGGGGTCCTGGGGGCCACAGGGACTGGACACCCCCCCAGGGATACGCGGGGTCCAGACTCCCTTTCGGGGGGGGGGACACACACAGGAGCAGGTACCCCCAGCGGGAGGGGCTGAGGGACCCCCAGGCTGGGTACAGGGACCCCCGGGGGTCCCTGTGGGACCCCCAAGTGGGACTCGGGATCACCCGGGGGGGGGCTCAGGACCCCTGAACAGGTTTTGGGGAGCTCGGGGACCCCCGCAAAGGGCACAAGAACCCCCAGGCTGGGTGCAGGGACCCCCGGGGGGGCTCAGGGACCCCTAAGTGGGACTCGGGGAGCCCCGGGGGGGTGCTCAGAACCCCCCCATCCTCTCCCCACCCCTCCCCAGATGCCCCGGGCCGGTCCCTCCCTCTCTCCCCACCCCCCGGGGGGGGGGGGGGGGCGGGGCGGAACCGGCCGGGGGGGGGAGGAACGGCCACCTCCACCCCTACTCCGCCCCCCCCGCCCCCCCCCCCCCCCGCCGCCCTCTCACCCCGTCCCCTCCCGCTGCCATGGCCGGGGAGCGGCGGGGGCTGCCCCGCTCCCCCCTGCTCCGGCCGGGGGGGTGGGGGTATGGGGGAGGTGGGGGGGGCGCTGAGGACGAGACCTTCCTGCCCGCCCCCCCTCCCGTCTCCCCCGGTTTCTGCCCCCCCGGGGGGTCCCCCACTTTTCTCCGCCGCCTCCGCCTCAACCGCAGCATCCAGGAGCGGCACCGCAGGATGAGGGGCAGGTAATGGGGGGACACCCCACCCATCCCCCCCCCCCCAAAAAATTCCCCCCCCCTTCCTACTCCCTAACCCCCCCCCCCCCTCCCGGCACCCCAGACTCCCCCCGGGACCCTGGACCCCCCCCCCCGGACCCCGGTGGCCGGGGGCACTGCATTCCCACTACCCCCATTAGAGACCCCCGCCGGTACAGACAGCCCCCCCCTCCCACTGACACCCCCCCACACACACCTAGTAGCGGGACCCCCCCCCTCGGTACGACCCTCCCCCCCCCCAACACGGTACAGCCCCCCCCCAAAGCTACTACAGGGCCTCCCCCCCACCCCGGTACGGATCCCCTCCCTCGGTACGGAATGCGCCCTCCCCCCCCCCTTCCAGAACGGACCCCCCCTCTCCGGAATGGACACCCCCGTACAGACACCGCCCCCCCCCCGCCCCCCCCCGCCGTGGGGAAGGAAGGGGGGGGGGTGCTCGGACGCCTGGGTCCCCTGTGGGATTGGAGTGGGGTCAAAGGTCAGAGGACCGGGGGGGGGGGCAATGCAACACACACACCCCCCCCACGGGGTTGCCCCTCCCTATGGGGATGGGGGACTCCCCCCGGGGCTGGGGGGTCCCTAAGTGCCCCCCCCAACCCAGGCCGGAACTTGGGCGGGGGGGGGGGGGGGGGAAGTAAGGTCAAGCCCCCCCCCCCAACTAACAGCCACCCCCAAGGCGGCTCTAAGTGCCCCCCCCGAGACTCCTCCAGGACCCCCCCCCCACCCCAGTGGGGACACAGTGTTGGGGAGCATCGGGGGGGGGGGCGGGAAGCAGGCCCCCCCCCCCGCCGCTCGTCCTGGGGAGGTTCATTAGAGGAAGCCGGTAGAGGAAGGAGGGGGGGCCGGGGCGGGAGCACCCCCGTGTCCGTCCCCCCCCCCCCCCCACCGGGCACCCATGGAGCCGGGGGGCACCCAGCGGGGTGGCGGTGGGGAACCCCCCCCGGGGACCCAGCAGGGGGGGCTGGCAGTCAGGTAAGGGGGGGGGGGCATGGGGGGAGCACCCCGAGTCTGAGATGGGGGGACAGGGAACCCCCATACCCAGTTGGGGGGGGGGGGAGGGGACACAGGGACACCCCCACACTAGGAGGGGGGAATAGGGACCCCCCCCCCATGGCCGGGGAGGGGAACAGCCCCCCCCCATCGCGGTGGGATAGGACCACCCCCCCCGCCCCCCCCCCCGTCACAGTGGGGGACAACGGTGTCCCCTACAGCCTGGTTTAAGAGCGGGGGTGTCCCTTTGTGAGCCCCCCCCCCTCCCCCAAAACAGCGGCCTGTGGGGTGCCCCCCGGTTGTGTGTGGGTGCCCCCCAATAACGGCGGGGGGGGCGGGGGGGCCGGGGGGGGGGCAGGACGCCTGGGCTCCTTCCGCGGCCCAGAGGGAAGTGAGGACGGTTGGAGGGGGAGGGGACAGCGGGGAGTCCCCCCCCTCCCCCCCTCCCACGCGGGTCCTCGCCCCACGTGGGGGGGGGTCCCAAAACTGGGGGGGGGGTGTGTGTCATGACATTGGGGGTCCCAGGGTGCCTGGGACTGGGGGTCCCCACTGGGACTGGGGGGATCGGGGGGAGGGGGGGGGATCAGTACCCGGGGCGGGGGGGGGTGCAGGGTCCCTGGGGACACCAGCCACGGGGGGGGGGGCTGTCCCAGGCACAGGGGTCATGGGGGGGTCCCAGAACTGGGGGGTCCTGGCACACGAGACTCCTGGGGGTCCCAGTATTGGGGAGGTCCTGGCATTGGGGGGGTCCCCTGGCACAAGGTTCCTGGGGGTCCCAGTATTGGGGGGGTCTCGGTATTGGGGGGGTCTCGGTATTGGGGGGTCCCAGGGCACAAGGGGTCCCATTACTGGGGGGGTCCCAGTACAGGGAGGGTTCTGGGGTACAAGGTTCCTGGGGGTCCCATTACTGGGGGGGTCCTGGTATTGGGGGGTCCCCTGGCACAAGGCTCCTGGGGGTCCCAGTATTGGGGGGGTCCTCACATTGGGGGGGTCCCCTGGCACAAGGGCCATGGAGGGGTCTCGGTATGGGGGGGGTCCCAGGGCATAAGGCTCCTGGGGGTCCCAGTATTGGGGGGGTCCTCACATTGGGGGGGTCCCCTGGCACAAGGGCCATGGGGGGGTCTCGGTATGGGGGGGGTCCCAGGGCATAAGGCTCCTGGGGGTCCCAGTATTGGGGGGGTCCTCACATTGGGGGGGTCCCCTGGCACAAGGGCCATGGGGGGGTCTCGGTATGGGGGGGGTCCCAGGGCATAAGGCTCCTGGGGGTCCCAGTATTGGGGGGTCCCAGGCCACAAGGGGTCCCAGTAATGGGGGGGGTCCCATTACTGGGGGTGTCCTGGTATTGGGGGGGTCCCAGGCCACAAGGCTCCTGGGGGTCCCAATACTGGGGAGTCCCCCCCAGACTCTGGGGGGGGGTCCTGGGGCATAAAGCTCCTGCGGGTCCTGGTGGTGGTGGTGGGGGGGGGTGTCTCGTTATTGGGGGGTCCCAGTGTTTGGGGGGGGTCCCGGTACTGGGGGGTCCTGGGGAACAAGGGTCCTGGGAGTCCCGCTATTGGGGGGTCTTGGCCCCCCCCCAGGCCAGAGCCCGGTGCTACCACCGGCTGCAGGATCCATCCCTGGCCCCCCCCCGACCCCCCCTGCCCCCTCCTGGACACCCCCCTTGCCCCCCCCGCCCCCCATGCACTGTCCCTTCGGCGAGGTGACAGCGGCTCGGCAGGTCCCTCAGGTGGGGGGACGCAGCCCGGGGGGGGGGACAATGGGGTGCTGGGGGGGGGGGGTGTGTCCCACCCCAGGGTGGGGGGCACCCACACTCCGGGATCCCCCTCCTGGGGGCACAGCACACACCCCCCCCAGCCCTGTCCCCGGCGTGCGGTGACACCGGCGCGTGCGGTGACATTGGAGGACACGGTGACACTGGAGTGTGGGGTGTCACCGGTGCTCGTGGTGATGCCAGGGCACGGGGTGACACCGGTGCGAGCGGTGACACCGGTGTGCGCAGTGTCATCGGTGCACGTGGTGACACCAGGGCGTGCGGTGACACTGGTGCACTTGGTGACACCAGTGTGCGCGGTGACACCAGTACACACGGTGACACTGGTGCACGTGGTGATACCACTGCACAAGGTGACACTGGTGTGGATGGTGACGCTGGTGCACGTAGTGACACTGGTGTGCATGGTGACGTCAGTACACGTGGTGATACTGGTCCATATGGTGACACTGGTGCATGTGGTGACACTGGTGTACCTGGAGATGCCTTTGCACAAGGTGACACTGGTGCGGATGGTGACACTGGTGCATGTGGTGATACCAGTACACGCGGTGACACTGGTCCATATGGTGACACGGTGACACTGGTGCACTTGGTGATGGCACTGCACAAGGTGACACTGGTGTGTATGGTGACACTGGTGCACGTGGTGACAGTGGTGTAGCTGGTGACACTGGTGCACCTGGTGACGCCACTGCAGAAGGTGACACTGGTGCAGACAGTGACACTGGTGCACGCAGTGACGCTGGTTCATATGGTGACACTGGTGCATGTGGTGACACTGGTGCACGCAGTGACACTGGTGTGGACGGTGCCACTGGTCCATATGGTGACACTGGTGCATGTGGTGACACTGGTGCACGAGGTGACACTGGTGGACGTGGTGACACTGGTTCGGATGGTGACGCTGGTTCGGATGGTGACGCTGGTTCATATGGTGACACTGGTGTGAACAGTGACACCGGTGCCCGAGGTGACACTGGTGCCCGAGGTGACACTGGTGCATGCGGTGACACTGGTGGACGCGGTGACACTGGTGTGGATGGTGACGCTGGTTCATATGGTGACACTGGTGTGGACGGTGACACTGGTGCATGTGGTGACACTGGTGGACGCGGTGACACTGGTGTGGATGGTGACGCTGGTTCATATGGTGACACTGGTGTGGACAGTGACACAGGTGCCCAAGGTGACACTGGTGCATGCGGTGACACTGGTGGACGCGGTGACACTGGTGTGGATGGTGACGCTGGTTCATATGGTGACACTGGTGTGGACGGTGACACTGGTGCATGTGGTGACACTGGTGGACGCGGTGACACTGGTGTGGATGGTGACGCTGGTTCATATGGTGACACTGGTGTGGATGGTGACACTGGTGCACGTGGTGACACTGGTGGACGCGGTGACACTGGTGACACCGGCACGGACTGCCACTACAGGAGAGCCCGGCCGCCTGTGGGCAAACAGGCCACCACCGGCCACGTCACCGGTGCCACCAGCAACGTCACCCCCGGGCTCACCAGGGCCCCCCCCCCATGGGGGTCCGCAGGGGCTGGTGCCGCGCCAGCTCCTGGGGGGGCTCCGGGGGTGTCCCCCCCGCCCCGTCCCTGATGTCCCCTTGTGTCCCCATGTCCCGTCCCCTGCAGCTTCGAGGTGGAGAATGGCCCCTCCCCGGGCCGCAGCCCCCCGGACCCCCAGGGCAGCCCGGGGGTGGTGCTGCTCCCCGGGGGCCCCCCCACCCAGCGCCGCGAGTCCTTCCTCTACCGCTCCGACAGCGACTACGACGCCTCCCCCAAGAGCATGTCCCGCAACTCCTCCATCGCCAGCGAGGCGTGAGTCACTACCCCCCCCCCCGCCCGGGACCCCCCCGGGACCCCCCCGGGACCCCCTGGAACCCCCAGGCTCTGGGCACCC
>NW_027415412.1:0-26583 GCF_964106895.1 Numenius arquata | reverse complement strand
GGCGACCGCTGGGAAAACGGGAGGAGGGAACTGGGGGTGGGGGTGGGTGTCGCTCGGCCCCTTCTCCACAGCGTGTTTTTGGGTGGAGGGTCCCCCATATGGGCCAGAAACCCCCCCAAAGGCCCAGTGCTGTCCCAGTAAAGCACTGGTTTTGCTGACGTCACAGGCCGTTGCCGGCCTCCCGCGTTCCACACAACATTCCGAGGCGGCGGTCGCTCGCTGGCCGTGGCTGTGGCAGCTTCCTACCGCTGTGGAGAGTGACATTCAGCAGTTGGATTGTTTTTTTGGGGAAACCCCCAAATTGTCCTGCCCGATGGGGCCCAAAAAGCCTCCAGTGGCCGAAGGGTAACGCTGGGGGTGGGAAGGGGCGGTGGAAGTTGGTGGCGGAAGGCTGAGTGATGTTTTGCTGGGAAATAGGGACCGGTTTTGCCCCAACTGACCACGTTTTCCCTCTTTTGAAGCGTTTGTTGCGCCGTATCCATTCCCAACGTGCCTTCCTCCCCCTCCTCTTCCTCCCCCTTTCAGCCGCATCAATGTCGGGGAGCAGTTGCAGGCGGAGCTGCCTGCCCTGCGGGACAGATCCCTCTTGGAAGAGGAGGAGGAAGGAGCCTCCCTGGTTTGGAAGCCCTGGGGTGACGTGGAAAGCAAGCCCGAGCCGCAGGAGAAAGGTTTCTCTTCAGGCTTTTCTTGTGGGAAAGGGGCAAATTCCCCCTTTTCAGAGTTACTTGATAGGGCGTTTGGGTTCTCTCCCGTCTTGTCTTGGCCGTGTAGCGTTGGAGGGAAGGAGATGGCTGGTTTTTGGGAGGAAAGTGGCTAGATAAGAGCCGATGGTGCTCTCGGGAGCATCTTCCATGAGAAAGGGGGGGTTTTGGCGGTCCCAGCTCATCTGCAGCCAGGGAGGAGTTTCTCTCTGGAGATCCCGCTCCCAAAGCTCTTGAAAGAGCCTTTTTTTTGTCCATCAGAAGACTTTTGGCCTCATCCAGAAGGAGGTAAAGCCGTTGGAGCGGGGCGGAGCTGGTTAGCGGGGAGGCTTTTAACCCAGAAAGCCCTATTTTCAATCCCCCGTTGGAATCCTGTCCTTAGGACCCTTCTTCCTGCTAAAAACCCGGCGGGACAAGACATCATTGCCCTCCTTTGTAATGACAAGGGAGTCTTTAATATCCCTGGATTTCTCCCCATAGATCCAGAGGCAAACCGTGGCCCAGTGTGTTGACTCTTGTTACTTCTGGAGGAAGACAGTGCGATTTGAGTGCACCTGACCTCGCCTGCTGGAGAAAAGGGTCAAGAGAGTCCGGGATGAGGTGGAAAAAGCCAAAGGCGAGGTAAAAAAGCTGCTGGGGGGGTTTGTTTCCTCGACGAATCCATCTGCTCAAACGTTCCTTGCCAGGAAAGAGGGATTTGCTTCACGGAAATAGATATTATTTTAATTTTTGGTGGGCGGGGGGGAGGGGGTGCTGTGTGGCTTCAGTGCGTGGGAATTGCACCTTTTCAGCCCCTTTGATAGATTTTGTGGAGGAAAGTGCTTTTCCGCTTGGGACAGTGGAAATCATACAGTTTTTCTTGCACCCCGTTGTGGCTTTGCACCCCGTTTTCCCATTGGTTTTTTGGCTGTTTAGACTTTACCTGGGCTGATAAACCGCGTGAAGTCCATGCCCAAAAAATCTTATTTTTCTGCCTTTTTGAGCCATTTCAAGTTATTTTGTCCCTGGTTTGCAGGCCGTCTGCCGCCAGAAGAAGAGGCCACATGCGACCCCCAAAGACAAGCCCCCGCCGGGGCGTCACCACCCGCAGCCCCACAGCGCCTGCGGCTCCTCCGGGGATGCCGGGACCTCCCTGTGCTGGGACTTGCCCTGAGGTGAGTGCGGAAGGTCAGCCCTCCCTTTTTCTTCCCCAAATGCCTCCTTTGGGTTCAGAAAAGCACCCGGGGGGGGTGGGGGGGTGGCGGGGGCAGAAGGGAAGGGCAGCTGGAGGATTGCCCTTGCCCAGGTGCCTCTTGGTGGTTTTATTTGACTTTCAACCCCCAACATTCTGTCTTTGTGGAGTCGGGGAGACCTTCCCCGGAGCCGTGAGGTTCAGAGCGGCCCCTCCTTGTGCAAAAGCCTCAGGTTTCCCCTTTTTGCCCAGGACAAACTCAAGTTCCATTGAGTTTTGTGGCCCGAGGCTTGCCCACTCCAGTCCCTCACAGCCAGCAAAATGCCTCCAGTTTTAATTTGACCTCATTTGAAGTGATCGCCCAATTAATTCTCCTAATTTAACCCCCCCAAAATCCATCCTCTTTAACCACCAGCATCCAGACCGGTGTCGTTTCTATGAAGCTGGGTCTAATGGATTTCTAGAGGAAGGACTTAAAAATCCCTTTTTCCTTTGTTCTGCTCCCTTGTCCCTAAGGGCAGTTTCCCACGGGGTCCTATTTCCTAACTCCTTGAAGAGCTGGAAGTTTGCTTTCTTAACATGTGGCGTCCTAACTGTGCTTCTCGTGGGCTTCCAACTTGTGAAGAGAGTGAAGTGCACTAGAGCATGATGACTGCAGCCCATGGACTAGGGGATTGGGGGATGGAAAGGGCCCCCGGGGTTTCGCTTTGCTCCTTTTGCTTCTAGAAAAGGCCCAAATGGCTCAATCCCCGCCTTCTGGCCCGGGGCAGCCGCAGGGGTGAAGCGGTAGCCGGAGGGTCCATCTCCAGAGCCCTGATTTCCCCGAGAAGGGGGAAATTTTGTGGGGGATGGAGTGGTGTGTGAGGAGGAGGAGGAGGGCAAGGAAGGCTAAAGGAGGGTCTTGGCGGAAAGATTTTTGTCCCCAGCGTGGTTTTGTCAGATTTTTTGGGCAGAACATCCAGGATTTTGGGGTTCTTTTGATGGAGGATGAGGCAAAAATCCATGTTCAGCTGTGGGAATGAGGGCGACCGCTGGGAAAACGGGAGGAGGGAACTGGGGGTGGGGGTGGGTGTCGCTCGGCCCCTTCTCCACAGCGTGTTTTTGGGTGGAGGGTCCCCCATATGGGCCAGAAACCCCCCCAAAGGCCCAGTGCTGTCCCAGTAAAGCACTGGTTTTGCTGACGTCACAGGCCGTTGCCGGCCTCCCGCGTTCCACACAACATTCCGAGGCGGCGGTCGCTCGCTGGCCGTGGCTGTGGCAGCTTCCTACCGCTGTGGAGAGTGACATTCAGCAGTTGGATTGTTTTTTTGGGGAAACCCCCAAATTGTCCTGCCCGATGGGGCCCAAAAAGCCTCCAGTGGCCGAAGGGTAACGCTGGGGGTGGGAAGGGGCGGTGGAAGTTGGTGGCGGAAGGCTGAGTGATGTTTTGCTGGGAAATAGGGACCGGTTTTGCCCCAACTGACCACGTTTTCCCTCTTTTGAAGCGTTTGTTGCGCCGTATCCATTCCCAACGTGCCTTCCTCCCCCTCCTCTTCCTCCCCCTTTCAGCCGCATCAATGTCGGGGAGCAGTTGCAGGCGGAGCTGCCTGCCCTGCGGGACAGATCCCTCTTGGAAGAGGAGGAGGAAGGAGCCTCCCTGGTTTGGAAGCCCTGGGGTGACGTGGAAAGCAAGCCCGAGCCGCAGGAGAAAGGTTTCTCTTCAGGCTTTTCTTGTGGGAAAGGGGCAAATTCCCCCTTTTCAGAGTTACTTGATAGGGCGTTTGGGTTCTCTCCCGTCTTGTCTTGGCCGTGTAGCGTTGGAGGGAAGGAGATGGCTGGTTTTTGGGAGGAAAGTGGCTAGATAAGAGCCGATGGTGCTGTTGGGAGCATCTTCCATGAGAAAGGGGGGGTTTTGGCGGTCCCAGCTCATCTGCAGCCAGGGAGGAGTTTCTCTCTGGAGATCCCGCTCCCAAAGCTCTTGAAAGAGCCTTTTTTTTGTCCATCAGAAGACTTTTGGCCTCATCCAGAAGGAGGTAAAGCCGTTGGAGCGGGGCGGAGCTGGTTAGCGGGGAGGCTTTTAACCCAGAAAGCCCTATTTTCAATCCCCCGTTGGAATCCTGTCCTTAGGACCCTTCTTCCTGCTAAAAACCCGGCGGGAGAAGACATCATTGCCCTCCTTTGTAATGACAAGGGAGTCTTTAATATCCCTGGATTTCTCCCCATAGATCCAGAGGCAAACCGTGGCCCAGTGTGTTGACTCTTGTTACTTCTGGAGGAAGACAGTGCGATTTGAGTGCACCTGACCTCGCCTGCTGGAGAAAAGGGTCAAGAGAGTCCGGGATGAGGTGGAAAAAGCCAAAGGCGAGGTAAAAAAGCTGCTGGGGGGGTTTGTTTCCTGGACGAATCCATCTGCTCAAACGTTCCTTGCCAGGAAAGAGGGATTTGCTTCACGGAAATAGATATTATTTTAATTTTTGGTGGGCGGGGGGAGGGGGTGGCTGTGTGGCTTCAGTGCGTGGGAATTGCACCTTTTCAGCCCCTTTGATAGATTTTGTGGAGGAAAGTGCTTTTCCGCTTGGGACAGTGGAAATCATACAGTTTTTCTTGCACCCCGTTGTGGCTTTGCACCCCGTTTTCCCATTGGTTTTTTGGCTGTTTAGACTTTACCTGGGCTGATAAACCGCGTGAAGTCCATGCCCAAAAAATCTTATTTTTCTGCCTTTTTGAGCCATTTCAAGTTATTTTGTCCCTGGTTTGCAGGCCGTCTGCCGCCAGAAGAAGAGGCCACATGCGACCCCCAAAGACAAGCCCCCGCCGGGGCGTCACCACCCGCAGCCCCACAGCGCCTGCGGCTCCTCCGGGGATGCCGGGACCTCCCTGTGCTGGGACTTGCCCTGAGGTGAGTGCGGAAGGTCAGCCCTCCCTTTTTCTTCCCCAAATGCCTCGTTTGGGTTCAGAAAAGCACCCGGGGGGGGTGGGGGGGGTGGCGGGGGCAGAAGGGAAGGGCAGCTGGAGGATTGCCCTTGCCCAGGTGCCTCTTGGTGGTTTTATTTGACTTTCAACCCCCAACATTCTGTCTTTGTGGAGTCGGGGAGACCTTCCCCGGAGCCGTGAGGTTCAGAGCGGCCCCTCCTTGTGCAAAAGCCTCAGGTTTCCCCTTTTTGCCCAGGACAAACTCAAGTTCCATTGAGTTTTGTGGCCCGAGGCTTGCCCACTCCAGTCCCTCACAGCCAGCAAAATGCCTTCAGTTTTAATTTGACCTCATTTGAAGTGATCGCCCAATTAATTCTCCTAATTTAACCCCCCCAAAATCCATCCTCTTTAACCACCAGCATCCAGACCGGTGTCGTTTCTATGAAGCTGGGTCTAATGGATTTCTAGAGGAAGGACTTAAAAATCCCTTTTTCCTTTGTTCTGCTCCCTTGTCCCTAAGGGCAGTTTCCCACGGGGTCCTATTTCCTAACTCCTTGAAGAGCTGGAAGTTTGCTTTCTTAACATGTGGCGTCCTAACTGTGCTTCTCGTGGGCTTCCAACTTGTGAAGAGAGTGAAGTGCACTAGAGCATGATGACTGCAGCCCATGGACTAGGGGATTGGGGGATGGAAAGGGCCCCCGGGGTTTCGCTTTGCTCCTTTTGCTTCTAGAAAAGCCCCAAATGGCTCAATGCCCGCCTTCTGGCCCGGGGCAGCCGCAGGGGTGAAGCGGTAGCCGGAGGGTCCATCTCCAGAGCCCTGATTTCCCCGAGAAGGGGGAAATTTTGTGGGGGATGGAGTGGTGTGTGAGGAGGAGGAGGAGGGCAAGGAAGGCTAAAGGAGGGTCTTGGCGGAAAGATTTTTGTCCCCAGCGTGGTTTTGTCAGATTTTTTGGGCAGAACATCCAGGATTTTGGGGTTCTTTTGATGGAGGATGAGGCAAAAATCCATGTTCAGCTGTGGGAATGAGGGCGACCGCTGGGAAAACGGGAGGAGGGAACTGGGGGTGGGGGTGGGTGTCGCTCGGCCCCTTCTCCACAGCGTGTTTTTGGGTGGAGGGTCCCCCATATGGGCCAGAAACCCCCCCAAAGGCCCAGTGCTGTGCCAGTAAAGCACTGGTTTTGCTGACGTCACAGGCCGTTGCCGGCCTCCCGCGTTCCACACAACATTCCGAGGCGGCGGTCGCTCGCTGGCCGTGGCTGTGGCAGCTTCCTACCGCTGTGGAGAGTGACATTCAGCAGTTGGATTGTTTTTTTGGGGAAACCCCCAAATTGTCCTGCCCGATGGGGCCCAAAAAGCCTCCAGTGGCCGAAGGGTAACGCTGGGGGTGGGAAGGGGCGGTGGAAGTTGGTGGCGGAAGGCTGAGTGATGTTTTGCTGGGAAATAGGGACCGGTTTTGCCCCAACTGACCACGTTTTCCCTCTTTTGAAGCGTTTGTTGCGCCGTATCCATTCCCAACGTGCCTTCCTCCCCCTCCTCTTCCTCCCCCTTTCAGCCGCATCAATGTCGGGGAGCAGTTGCAGGCGGAGCTGCCTGCCCTGCGGGACAGATCCCTCTTGGAAGAGGAGGAGGAAGGAGCCTCCCTGGTTTGGAAGCCCTGGGGTGACGTGGAAAGCAAGCCCGAGCCGCAGGAGAAAGGTTTCTCTTCAGGCTTTTCTTGTGGGAAAGGGGCAAATTCCCCCTTTTCAGAGTTACTTGATAGGGCGTTTGGGTTCTCTCCCGTCTTGTCTTGGCCGTGTAGCGTTGGAGGGAAGGAGATGGCTGGTTTTTGGGAGGAAAGTGGCTAGATAAGAGCCGATGGTGCTGTTGGGAGCATCTTCCATGAGAAAGGGGGGGTTTTGGCGGTCCCAGCTCATCTGCAGCCAGGGAGGAGTTTCTCTCTGGAGATCCCGCTCCCAAAGCTCTTGAAAGAGCCTTTTTTTTGTCCATCAGAAGACTTTTGGCCTCATCCAGAAGGAGGTAAAGCCGTTGGAGCGGGGCGGAGCTGGTTAGCGGGGAGGCTTTTAACCCAGAAAGCCCTATTTTCAATCCCCCGTTGGAATCCTGTCCTTAGGACCCTTCTTCCTGCTAAAAACCCGGCGGGAGAAGACATCATTGCCCTCCTTTGTAATGACAAGGGAGTCTTTAATATCCCTGGATTTCTCCCCATAGATCCAGAGGCAAACCGTGGCCCAGTGTGTTGACTCTTGTTACTTCTGGAGGAAGACAGTGCGATTTGAGTGCACCTGACCTCGCCTGCTGGAGAAAAGGGTCAAGAGAGTCCGGGATGAGGTGGAAAAAGCCAAAGGCGAGGTAAAAAAGCTGCTGGGGGGGTTTGTTTCCTGGACGAATCCATCTGCTCAAACGTTCCTTGCCAGGAAAGAGGGATTTGCTTCACGGAAAGAGATATTATTTTAATTTTTGGTGGGCGGGGGAAGGGGGTGGCTGTGTGGCTTCAGTGCGTGGGAATTGCACCTTTTCAGCCCCTTTGATAGATTTTGTGGAGGAAAGTGCTTTTCCGCTTGGGACAGTGGAAATCATACAGTTTTTCTTGCACCCCGTTGTGGCTTTGCACCCCGTTTTCCCATTGGTTTTTTGGCTGTTTAGACTTTACCTGGGCTGATAAACCGCGTGAAGTCCATGCCCAAAAAATCTTATTTTTCTGCCTTTTTGAGCCATTTCAAGTTATTTTGTCCCTGGTTTGCAGGCCGTCTGCCGCCAGAAGAAGAGGCCACGTGCGACCCCCAAAGACAAGCCCCCGCCGGGGCGTCACCACCCGCAGCCCCACAGCGCCTGCGGCTCCTCTGGGGATGCCGGGACCTCCCTGTGCTGGGACTTGCCCTGAGGTGAGTGCGGAAGGTCAGCCCTCCCTTTTTCTTCCCCAAATGCCTCCTTTGGGTTCAGAAAAGCACCCGGGGGGGGTGGCGGGGGCAGAAGGGAAGGGCAGCTGGAGGATTGCCCTTGCCCAGGTGCCTCTTGGTGGTTTTATTTGACTTTCAACCCCCAACATTCTGTCTTTGTGGAGTCGGGGAGACCTTCCCCGGAGCCGTGAGGTTCAGAGCGGCCCCTCCTTGTGCAAAAGCCTCAGGTTTCCCCTTTTTGCCCAGGACAAACTCAAGTTCCATTGAGTTTTGTGGCCCGAGGCTTGCCCACTCCAGTCCCTCACAGCCAGCAAAATGCCTTCAGTTTTAATTTGACCTCATTTGAAGTGATCGCCCAATTAATTCTCCTAATTTAACCCCCCCAAAATCCATCCTCTTTAACCACCAGCATCCAGACCGGTGTCGTTTCTATGAAGCTGGGTCTAATGGATTTCTAGAGGAAGGACTTAAAAATCCCTTTTTCCTTTGTTCTGCTCCCTTGTCCCTAAGGGCAGTTTCCCACGGGGTCCTATTTCCTAACTCCTTGAAGAGCTGGAAGTTTGCTTTCTTAACATGTGGCGTCCTAACTGTGCTTCTCGTGGGCTTCCAACTTGTGAAGAGAGTGAAGTGCACTAGAGCATGATGACTGCAGCCCATGGACTAGGGGATTGGGGGATGGAAAGGGCCCCCGGGGTTTCGCTTTGCTCCTTTTGCTTCTAGAAAAGCCCCAAATGGCTCAATGCCCGCCTTCTGGCCCGGGGCAGCCGCAGGGGTGAAGCGGTAGCCGGAGGGTCCATCTCCAGAGCCCTGATTTCCCCGAGAAGGGGGAAATGTTGTGGGGGATGGAGTGGTGTGTGAGGAGGAGGAGGAGGGCAAGGAAGGCTAAAGGAGGGTGTTGGCGGAAAGATTTTTGTCCCCAGCGTGGTTTTGTCAGATTTTTTGGGCAGAACATCCAGGATTTTGGGGTTCTTTTGATGGAGGATGAGGCAAAAATCCATGTTCAGCTGTGGGAATGAGGGCGACCGCTGGGAAAACGGGAGGAGGGAACTGGGGGTGGGGGTGGGTGTCGCTCGGCCCCTTCTCCACAGCGTGTTTTTGGGTGGAGGGTCCCCCATATGGGCCAGAAACCCCCCCAAAGGCCCAGTGCTGTCCCAGTAAAGCACTGGTTTTGCTGACGTCACAGGCCGTTGCCGGCCTCCCGCGTTCCACACAACATTCCGAGGCGGCGGTCGCTCGCTGGCCGTGGCTGTGGCAGCTTCCTACCGCTGTGGAGAGTGACATTCAGCAGTTGGATTGTTTTTTTGGGGAAACCCCCAAATTGTCCTGCCCGATGGGGCCCAAAAAGCCTCCAGTGGCCGAAGGGTAACGCTGGGGGTGGGAAGGGGCGGTGGAAGTTGGTGGCGGAAGGCTGAGTGATGTTTTGCTGGGAAATAGGGACCGGTTTTGCCCCAACTGACCACGTTTTCCCTCTTTTGAAGCGTTTGTTGCGCCGTATCCATTCCCAACGTGCCTTCCTCCCCCTCCTCTTCCTCCCCCTTTCAGCCGCATCAATGTCGGGGAGCAGTTGCAGGCGGAGCTGCCTGCCCTGCGGGACAGATCCCTCTTGGAAGAGGAGGAGGAAGGAGCCTCCCTGGTTTGGAAGCCCTGGGGTGACGTGGAAAGCAAGCCCGAGCCGCAGGAGAAAGGTTTCTCTTCAGGCTTTTCTTGTGGGAAAGGGGCAAATTCCACCTTTTCAGAGTTACTTGATAGGGCGTTTGGGTTCTCTCCCGTCTTGTCTTGGCCGTGTAGCGTTGGAGGGAAGGAGATGGCTGGTTTTTGGGAGGAAAGTGGCTAGATAAGAGCCGATGGTGCTCTCGGGAGCATCTTCCATGAGAAAGGGGGGGTTTTGGCGGTCCCAGCTCATCTGCAGCCAGGGAGGAGTTTCTCTCTGGAGATCCCGCTCCCAAAGCTCTTGAAAGAGCCTTTTTTTTGTCCATCAGAAGACTTTTGGCCTCATCCAGAAGGAGGTAAAGCCGTTGGAGCGGGGCGGAGCTGGTTAGCGGGGAGGCTTTTAACCCAGAAAGCCCTATTTTCAATCCCCCGTTGGAATCCTGTCCTTAGGACCCTTCTTCCTGCTAAAAACCCGGCGGGAGAAGACATCATTGCCCTCCTTTGTAATGACAAGGGAGTCTTTAATATCCCTGGATTTCTCCCCATAGATCCAGAGGCAAACCGTGGCCCAGTGTGTTGACTCTTGTTACTTCTGGAGGAAGACAGTGCGATTTGAGTGCACCTGACCTCGCCTGCTGGAGAAAAGGGTCAAGAGAGTCCGGGATGAGGTGGAAAAAGCCAAAGGCGAGGTAAAAAAGCTGCTGGGGGGGTTTGTTTCCTGGACGAATCCATCTGCTCAAACGTTCCTTGCCAGGAAAGAGGGATTTGCTTCACGGAAAGAGATATTATTTTAATTTTTGGTGGGCGGGGGAAGGGGGTGGCTGTGTGGCTTCAGTGCGTGGGAATTGCACCTTTTCAGCCCCTTTGATAGATTTTGTGGAGGAAAGTGCTTTTCCGCTTGGGACAGTGGAAATCATACAGTTTTTCTTGCACCCCGTTGTGGCTTTGCACCCCGTTTTCCCATTGGTTTTTTGGCTGTTTAGACTTTACCTGGGCTGATAAACCGCGTGAAGTCCATGCCCAAAAAATCTTATTTTTCTGCCTTTTTGAGCCATTTCAAGTTATTTTGTCCCTGGTTTGCAGGCCGTCTGCCGCCAGAAGAAGAGGCCACGTGCGACCCCCAAAGACAAGCCCCCGCCGGGGCGTCACCACCCGCAGCCCCACAGCGCCTGCGGCTCCTCTGGGGATGCCGGGACCTCCCTGTGCTGGGACTTGCCCTGAGGTGAGTGCGGAAGGTCAGCCCTCCCTTTTTCTTCCCCAAATGCCTCCTTTGGGTTCAGAAAAGCACCCGGGGGGGGTGGCGGGGGCAGAAGGGAAGGGCAGCTGGAGGATTGCCCTTGCCCAGGTGCCTCTTGGTGGTTTTATTTGACTTTCAACCCCCAACATTCTGTCTTTGTGGAGTCGGGGAGACCTTCCCCGGAGCCGTGAGGTTCAGAGCGGCCCCTCCTTGTGCAAAAGCCTCAGGTTTCCCCTTTTTGCCCAGGACAAACTCAAGTTCCATTGAGTTTTGTGGCCCGAGGCTTGCCCACTCCAGTCCCTCACAGCCAGCAAAATGCCTTCAGTTTTAATTTGACCTCATTTGAAGTGATCGCCCAATTAATTCTCCTAATTTAACCCCCCCAAAATCCATCCTCTTTAACCACCAGCATCCAGACCGGTGTCGTTTCTATGAAGCTGGGTCTAATGGATTTCTAGAGGAAGGACTTAAAAATCCCTTTTTCCTTTGTTCTGCTCCCTTGTCCCTAAGGGCAGTTTCCCACGGGGTCCTATTTCCTAACTCCTTGAAGAGCTGGAAGTTTGCTTTCTTAACATGTGGCGTCCTAACTGTGCTTCTCGTGGGCTTCCAACTTGTGAAGAGAGTGAAGTGCACTAGAGCATGATGACTGCAGCCCATGGACTAGGGGATTGGGGGATGGAAAGGGCCCCCGGGGTTTCGCTTTGCTCCTTTTGCTTCTAGAAAAGCCCCAAATGGCTCAATGCCCGCCTTCTGGCCCGGGGCAGCCGCAGGGGTGAAGCGGTAGCCGGAGGGTCCATCTCCAGAGCCCTGATTTCCCCGAGAAGGGGGAAATGTTGTGGGGGATGGAGTGGTGTGTGAGGAGGAGGAGGAGGGCAAGGAAGGCTAAAGGAGGGTGTTGGCGGAAAGATTTTTGTCCCCAGCGTGGTTTTGTCAGATTTTTTGGGCAGAACATCCAGGATTTTGGGGTTCTTTTGATGGAGGATGAGGCAAAAATCCATGTTCAGCTGTGGGAATGAGGGCGACCGCTGGGAAAACGGGAGGAGGGAACTGGGGGTGGGGGTGGGTGTCGCTCGGCCCCTTCTCCACAGCGTGTTTTTGGGTGGAGGGTCCCCCATATGGGCCAGAAACCCCCCCAAAGGCCCAGTGCTGTCCCAGTAAAGCACTGGTTTTGCTGACGTCACAGGCCGTTGCCGGCCTCCCGCGTTCCACACAACATTCCGAGGCGGCGGTCGCTCGCTGGCCGTGGCTGTGGCAGCTTCCTACCGCTGTGGAGAGTGACATTCAGCAGTTGGATTGTTTTTTTGGGGAAACCCCCAAATTGTCCTGCCCGATGGGGCCCAAAAAGCCTCCAGTGGCCGAAGGGTAACGCTGGGGGTGGGAAGGGGCGGTGGAAGTTGGTGGCGGAAGGCTGAGTGATGTTTTGCTGGGAAATAGGGACCGGTTTTGCCCCAACTGACCACGTTTTCCCTCTTTTGAAGCGTTTGTTGCGCCGTATCCATTCCCAACGTGCCTTCCTCCCCCTCCTCTTCCTCCCCCTTTCAGCCGCATCAATGTCGGGGAGCAGTTGCAGGCGGAGCTGCCTGCCCTGCGGGACAGATCCCTCTTGGAAGAGGAGGAGGAAGGAGCCTCCCTGGTTTGGAAGCCCTGGGGTGACGTGGAAAGCAAGCCCGAGCCGCAGGAGAAAGGTTTCTCTTCAGGCTTTTCTTGTGGGAAAGGGGCAAATTCCCCCTTTTCAGAGTTACTTGATAGGGCGTTTGGGTTCTCTCCCGTCTTGTCTTGGCCGTGTAGCGTTGGAGGGAAGGAGATGGCTGGTTTTTGGGATGAAAGTGGCTAGATAAGAGCCGATGGTGCTCTCGGGAGCATCTTCCATGAGAAAGGGGGGGTTTTGGCGGTCCCAGCTCATCTGCAGCCAGGGAGGAGTTTCTCTCTGGAGATCCCGCTCCCAAAGCTCTTGAAAGAGCCTTTTTTTTGTCCATCAGAAGACTTTTGGCCTCATCCAGAAGGAGGTAAAGCCGTTGGAGCGGGGCGGAGCTGGTTAGCGGGGAGGCTTTTAACCCAGAAAGCCCTATTTTCAATCCCCCGTTGGAATCCTGTCCTTAGGACCCTTCTTCCTGCTAAAAACCCGGCGGGAGAAGACATCATTGCCCTCCTTTGTAATGACAAGGGAGTCTTTAATATCCCTGGATTTCTCCCCATAGATCCAGAGGCAAACCGTGGCCCAGTGTGTTGACTCTTGTTACTTCTGGAGGAAGACAGTGCGATTTGAGTGCACCTGACCTCGCCTGCTGGAGAAAAGGGTCAAGAGAGTCCGGGATGAGGTGGAAAAAGCCAAAGGCGAGGTAAAAAAGCTGCTGGGGGGGTTTGTTTCCTGGACGAATCCATCTGCTCAAACGTTCCTTGCCAGGAAAGAGGGATTTGCTTCACGGAAATAGATATTATTTTAATTTTTGGTGGGCGGGGGAAGGGGGTGGCTGTGTGGCTTCAGTGCGTGGGAATTGCACCTTTTCAGCCCCTTTGATAGATTTTGTGGAGGAAAGTGCTTTTCCGCTTGGGACAGTGGAAATCATACAGTTTTTCTTGCACCCCGTTGTGGCTTTGCAGCCTGTTTTCCCATTGGTTTTTTGGCTGTTTAGACTTTACCTGGGCTGATAAACCGCGTGAAGTCCATGCCCAAAAAATCTTATTTTTCTGCCTTTTTGAGCCATTTCAAGTTATTTTGTCCCTGGTTTGCAGGCCGTCTGCCGCCAGAAGAAGAGGCCACATGCGACCCCCAAAGACAAGCCCCCGCCGGGGCGTCACCACCCGCAGCCCCACAGCGCCTGCGGCTCCTCCGGGGATGCCGGGACCTCCCTGTGCTGGGACTTGCCCTGAGGTGAGTGCGGAAGGTCAGCCCTCCCTTTTTCTTCCCCAAATGCCTCGTTTGGGTTCAGAAAAGCACCCGGGGGGAGTGGGGGGGTGGCGGGGGCAGAAGGGAAGGGCAGCTGGAGGATTGCCCTTGCCCAGGTGCCTCTTGGTGGTTTTATTTGACTTTCAACCCCCAACATTCTGTCTTTGTGGAGTCGGGGAGACCTTCCCCGGAGCCGTGAGGTTCAGAGCGGCCCCTCCTTGTGCAAAAGCCTCAGGTTTCCCCTTTTTGCCCAGGACAAACTCAAGTTCCATTGAGTTTTGTGGCCCGAGGCTTGCCCACTCCAGTCCCTCACAGCCAGCAAAATGCCTCCAGTTTTAATTTGACCTCATTTGAAGTGATCGCCCAATTAATTCTCCTAATTTAACCCCCCCAAAATCCATCCTCTTTAACCACCAGCATCCAGACCGGTGTCGTTTCTATGAAGCTGGGTCTAATGGATTTCTAGAGGAAGGACTTAAAAATCCCTTTTTCCTTTGTTCTGCTCCCTTGTCCCTAAGGGCAGTTTCCCACGGGGTCCTATTTCCTAACTCCTTGAAGAGCTGGAAGTTTGCTTTCTTAACATGTGGCGTCCTAACTGTGCTTCTCGTGGGCTTCCAACTTGTGAAGAGAGTGAAGTGCACTAGAGCATGATGACTGCAGCCCATGGACTAGGGGATTGGGGGATGGAAAGGGCCCCCGGGGTTTCGCTTTGCTCCTTTTGCTTCTAGAAAAGCCCCAAATGGCTCAATGCCCGCCTTCTGGCCCGGGGCAGCCGCAGGGGTGAAGCGGTAGCCGGAGGGTCCATCTCCAGAGCCCTGATTTCCCCGAGAAGGGGGAAATTTTGTGGGGGATGGAGTGGTGTGTGAGGAGGAGGAGGAGGGCAAGGAAGGCTAAAGGAGGGTCTTGGCGGAAAGATTTTTGTCCCCAGCGTGGTTTTGTCAGATTTTTTGGGCAGAACATCCAGGATTTTGGGGTTCTTTTGATGGAGGATGAGGCAAAAATCCATGTTCAGCTGTGGGAATGAGGGCGACCGCTGGGAAAACGGGAGGAGGGAACTGGGGGTGGGGGTGGGTGTCGCTCGGCCCCTTCTCCACAGCGTGTTTTTGGGTGGAGGGTCCCCCATATGGGCCAGAAACCCCCCCAAAGGCCCAGTGCTGTCCCAGTAAAGCACTGGTTTTGCTGACGTCACAGGCCGTTGCCGGCCTCCCGCGTTCCACACAACATTCCGAGGCGGCGGTCGCTCGCTGGCCGTGGCTGTGGCAGCTTCCTACCGCTGTGGAGAGTGACATTCAGCAGTTGGATTGTTTTTTTGGGGAAACCCCCAAATTGTCCTGCCCGATGGGGCCCAAAAAGCCTCCAGTGGCCGAAGGGTAACGCTGGGGGTGGGAAGGGGCGGTGGAAGTTGGTGGCGGAAGGCTGAGTGATGTTTTGCTGGGAAATAGGGACCGGTTTTGCCCCAACTGACCACGTTTTCCCTCTTTTGAAGCGTTTGTTGCGCCGTATCCATTCCCAACGTGCCTTCCTCCCCCTCCTCTTCCTCCCCCTTTCAGCCGCATCAATGTCGGGGAGCAGTTGCAGGCGGAGCTGCCTGCCCTGCGGGACAGATCCCTCTTGGAAGAGGAGGAGGAAGGAGCCTCCCTGGTTTGGAAGCCCTGGGGTGACGTGGAAAGCAAGCCCGAGCCGCAGGAGAAAGGTTTCTCTTCAGGCTTTTCTTGTGGGAAAGGGGCAAATTCCCCCTTTTCAGAGTTACTTGATAGGGCGTTTGGGTTCTCTCCCGTCTTGTCTTGGCCGTGTAGCGTTGGAGGGAAGGAGATGGCTGGTTTTTGGGAGGAAAGTGGCTAGATAAGAGCCGATGGTGCTCTCGGGAGCATCTTCCATGAGAAAGGGGGGGTTTTGGCGGTCCCAGCTCATCTGCAGCCAGGGAGGAGTTTCTCTCTGGAGATCCCGCTCCCAAAGCTCTTGAAAGAGCCTTTTTTTTGTCCATCAGAAGACTTTTGGCCTCATCCAGAAGGAGGTAAAGCCGTTGGAGCGGGGCGGAGCTGGTTAGCGGGGAGGCTTTTAACCCAGAAAGCCCTATTTTCAATCCCCCGTTGGAATCCTGTCCTTAGGACCCTTCTTCCTGCTAAAAACCCGGCGGGACAAGACATCATTGCCCTCCTTTGTAATGACAAGGGAGTCTTTAATATCCCTGGATTTCTCCCCATAGATCCAGAGGCAAACCGTGGCCCAGTGTGTTGACTCTTGTTACTTCTGGAGGAAGACAGTGCGATTTGAGTGCACCTGACCTCGCCTGCTGGAGAAAAGGGTCAAGAGAGTCCGGGATGAGGTGGAAAAAGCCAAAGGCGAGGTAAAAAAGCTGCTGGGGGGGTTTGTTTCCTCGACGAATCCATCTGCTCAAACGTTCCTTGCCAGGAAAGAGGGATTTGCTTCACGGAAATAGATATTATTTTAATTTTTGGTGGGCGGGGGGAGGGGGTGGCTGTGTGGCTTCAGTGCGTGGGAATTGCACCTTTTCAGCCCCTTTGATAGATTTTGTGGAGGAAAGTGCTTTTCCGCTTGGGACAGTGGAAATCATACAGTTTTTCTTGCACCCCGTTGTGGCTTTGCACCCCGTTTTCCCATTGGTTTTTTGGCTGTTTAGACTTTACCTGGGCTGATAAACCGCGTGAAGTCCATGCCCAAAAAATCTTATTTTTCTGCCTTTTTGAGCCATTTCAAGTTATTTTGTCCCTGGTTTGCAGGCCGTCTGCCGCCAGAAGAAGAGGCCACATGCGACCCCCAAAGACAAGCCCCCGCCGGGGCGTCACCACCCGCAGCCCCACAGCGCCTGCGGCTCCTCCGGGGATGCCGGGACCTCCCTGTGCTGGGACTTGCCCTGAGGTGAGTGCGGAAGGTCAGCCCTCCCTTTTTCTTCCCCAAATGCCTCGTTTGGGTTCAGAAAAGCACCCGGGGGGGGTGGGGGGGTGGCGGGGGCAGAAGGGAAGGGCAGCTGGAGGATTGCCCTTGCCCAGGTGCCTCTTGGTGGTTTTATTTGACTTTCAACCCCCAACATTCTGTCTTTGTGGAGTCGGGGAGACCTTCCCCGGAGCCGTGAGGTTCAGAGCGGCCCCTCCTTGTGCAAAAGCCTCAGGTTTCCCCTTTTTGCCCAGGACAAACTCAAGTTCCATTGAGTTTTGTGGCCCGAGGCTTGCCCACTCCAGTCCCTCACAGCCAGCAAAATGCCTCCAGTTTTAATTTGACCTCATTTGAAGTGATCGCCCAATTAATTCTCCTAATTTAACCCCCCCAAAATCCATCCTCTTTAACCACCAGCATCCAGACCGGTGTCGTTTCTATGAAGCTGGGTCTAATGGATTTCTAGAGGAAGGACTTAAAAATCCCTTTTTCCTTTGTTCTGCTCCCTTGTCCCTAAGGGCAGTTTCCCACGGGGTCCTATTTCCTAACTCCTTGAAGAGCTGGAAGTTTGCTTTCTTAACATGTGGCGTCCTAACTGTGCTTCTCGTGGGCTTCCAACTTGTGAAGAGAGTGAAGTGCACTAGAGCATGATGACTGCAGCCCATGGACTAGGGGATTGGGGGATGGAAAGGGCCCCCGGGGTTTCGCTTTGCTCCTTTTGCTTCTAGAAAAGCCCCAAATGGCTCAATGCCCGCCTTCTGGCCCGGGGCAGCCGCAGGGGTGAAGCGGTAGCCGGAGGGTCCATCTCCAGAGCCCTGATTTCCCCGAGAAGGGGGAAATTTTGTGGGGGATGGAGTGGTGTGTGAGGAGGAGGAGGAGGGCAAGGAAGGCTAAAGGAGGGTCTTGGCGGAAAGATTTTTGTCCCCAGCGTGGTTTTGTCAGATTTTTTGGGCAGAACATCCAGGATTTTGGGGTTCTTTTGATGGAGGATGAGGCAAAAATCCATGTTCAGCTGTGGGAATGAGGGCGACCGCTGGGAAAACGGGAGGAGGGAACTGGGGGTGGGGGTGGGTGTCGCTCGGCCCCTTCTCCACAGCGTGTTTTTGGGTGGAGGGTCCCCCATATGGGCCAGAAACCCCCCCAAAGGCCCAGTGCTGTCCCAGTAAAGCACTGGTTTTGCTGACGTCACAGGCCGTTGCCGGCCTCCCGCGTTCCACACAACATTCCGAGGCGGCGGTCGCTCGCTGGCCGTGGCTGTGGCAGCTTCCTACCGCTGTGGAGAGTGACATTCAGCAGTTGGATTGTTTTTTTGGGGAAACCCCCAAATTGTCCTGCCCGATGGGGCCCAAAAAGCCTCCAGTGGCCGAAGGGTAACGCTGGGGGTGGGAAGGGGCGGTGGAAGTTGGTGGCGGAAGGCTGAGTGATGTTTTGCTGGGAAATAGGGACCGGTTTTGCCCCAACTGACCACGTTTTCCCTCTTTTGAAGCGTTTGTTGCGCCGTATCCATTCCCAACGTGCCTTCCTCCCCCTCCTCTTCCTCCCCCTTTCAGCCGCATCAATGTCGGGGAGCAGTTGCAGGCGGAGCTGCCTGCCCTGCGGGACAGATCCCTCTTGGAAGAGGAGGAGGAAGGAGCCTCCCTGGTTTGGAAGCCCTGGGGTGACGTGGAAAGCAAGCCCGAGCCGCAGGAGAAAGGTTTCTCTTCAGGCTTTTCTTGTGGGAAAGGGGCAAATTCCCCCTTTTCAGAGTTACTTGATAGGGCGTTTGGGTTCTCTCCCGTCTTGTCTTGGCCGTGTAGCGTTGGAGGGAAGGAGATGGCTGGTTTTTGGGAGGAAAGTGGCTAGATAAGAGCCGATGGTGCTCTCGGGAGCATCTTCCATGAGAAAGGGGGGGTTTTGGCGGTCCCAGCTCATCTGCAGCCAGGGAGGAGTTTCTCTCTGGAGATCCCGCTCCCAAAGCTCTTGAAAGAGCCTTTTTTTTGTCCATCAGAAGACTTTTGGCCTCATCCAGAAGGAGGTAAAGCCGTTGGAGCGGGGCGGAGCTGGTTAGCGGGGAGGCTTTTAACCCAGAAAGCCCTATTTTCAATCCCCCGTTGGAATCCTGTCCTTAGGACCCTTCTTCCTGCTAAAAACCCGGCGGGAGAAGACATCATTGCCCTCCTTTGTAATGACAAGGGAGTCTTTAATATCCCTGGATTTCTCCCCATAGATCCAGAGGCAAACCGTGGCCCAGTGTGTTGACTCTTGTTACTTCTGGAGGAAGACAGTGCGATTTGAGTGCACCTGACCTCGCCTGCTGGAGAAAAGGGTCAAGAGAGTCCGGGATGAGGTGGAAAAAGCCAAAGGCGAGGTAAAAAAGCTGCTGGGGGGGTTTGTTTCCTGGACGAATCCATCTGCTCAAACGTTCCTTGCCAGGAAAGAGGGATTTGCTTCACGGAAATAGATATTATTTTAATTTTTGGTGGGCGGGGGAAGGGGGTGGCTGTGTGGCTTCAGTGCGTGGGAATTGCACCTTTTCAGCCCCTTTGATAGATTTTGTGGAGGAAAGTGCTTTTCCGCTTGGGACAGTGGAAATCATACAGTTTTTCTTGCACCCCGTTGTGGCTTTGCAGCCTGTTTTCCCATTGGTTTTTTGGCTGTTTAGACTTTACCTGGGCTGATAAACCGCGTGAAGTCCATGCCCAAAAAATCTTATTTTTCTGCCTTTTTGAGCCATTTCAAGTTATTTTGTCCCTGGTTTGCAGGCCGTCTGCCGCCAGAAGAAGAGGCCACATGCGACCCCCAAAGACAAGCCCCCGCCGGGGCGTCACCACCCGCAGCCCCACAGCGCCTGCGGCTCCTCCGGGGATGCCGGGACCTCCCTGTGCTGGGACTTGCCCTGAGGTGAGTGCGGAAGGTCAGCCCTCCCTTTTTCTTCCCCAAATGCCTCGTTTGGGTTCAGAAAAGCACCCGGGGGGAGTGGGGGGGTGGCGGGGGCAGAAGGGAAGGGCAGCTGGAGGATTGCCCTTGCCCAGGTGCCTCTTGGTGGTTTTATTTGACTTTCAACCCCCAACATTCTGTCTTTGTGGAGTCGGGGAGACCTTCCCCGGAGCCGTGAGGTTCAGAGCGGCCCCTCCTTGTGCAAAAGCCTCAGGTTTCCCCTTTTTGCCCAGGACAAACTCAAGTTCCATTGAGTTTTGTGGCCCGAGGCTTGCCCACTCCAGTCCCTCACAGCCAGCAAAATGCCTCCAGTTTTAATTTGACCTCATTTGAAGTGATCGCCCAATTAATTCTCCTAATTTAACCCCCCCAAAATCCATCCTCTTTAACCACCAGCATCCAGACCGGTGTCGTTTCTATGAAGCTGGGTCTAATGGATTTCTAGAGGAAGGACTTAAAAATCCCTTTTTCCTTTGTTCTGCTCCCTTGTCCCTAAGGGCAGTTTCCCACGGGGTCCTATTTCCTAACTCCTTGAAGAGCTGGAAGTTTGCTTTCTTAACATGTGGCGTCCTAACTGTGCTTCTCGTGGGCTTCCAACTTGTGAAGAGAGTGAAGTGCACTAGAGCATGATGACTGCAGCCCATGGACTAGGGGATTGGGGGATGGAAAGGGCCCCCGGGGTTTCGCTTTGCTCCTTTTGCTTCTAGAAAAGCCCCAAATGGCTCAATGCCCGCCTTCTGGCCCGGGGCAGCCGCAGGGGTGAAGCGGTAGCCGGAGGGTCCATCTCCAGAGCCCTGATTTCCCCGAGAAGGGGGAAATTTTGTGGGGGATGGAGTGGTGTGTGAGGAGGAGGAGGAGGGCAAGGAAGGCTAAAGGAGGGTCTTGGCGGAAAGATTTTTGTCCCCAGCGTGGTTTTGTCAGATTTTTTGGGCAGAACATCCAGGATTTTGGGGTTCTTTTGATGGAGGATGAGGCAAAAATCCATGTTCAGCTGTGGGAATGAGGGCGACCGCTGGGAAAACGGGAGGAGGGAACTGGGGGTGGGGGTGGGTGTCGCTCGGCCCCTTCTCCACAGCGTGTTTTTGGGTGGAGGGTCCCCCATATGGGCCAGAAACCCCCCCAAAGGCCCAGTGCTGTCCCAGTAAAGCACTGGTTTTGCTGACGTCACAGGCCGTTGCCGGCCTCCCGCGTTCCACACAACATTCCGAGGCGGCGGTCGCTCGCTGGCCGTGGCTGTGGCAGCTTCCTACCGCTGTGGAGAGTGACATTCAGCAGTTGGATTGTTTTTTTGGGGAAACCCCCAAATTGTCCTGCCCGATGGGGCCCAAAAAGCCTCCAGTGGCCGAAGGGTAACGCTGGGGGTGGGAAGGGGCGGTGGAAGTTGGTGGCGGAAGGCTGAGTGATGTTTTGCTGGGAAATAGGGACCGGTTTTGCCCCAACTGACCACGTTTTCCCTCTTTTGAAGCGTTTGTTGCGCCGTATCCATTCCCAACGTGCCTTCCTCCCCCTCCTCTTCCTCCCCCTTTCAGCCGCATCAATGTCGGGGAGCAGTTGCAGGCGGAGCTGCCTGCCCTGCGGGACAGATCCCTCTTGGAAGAGGAGGAGGAAGGAGCCTCCCTGGTTTGGAAGCCCTGGGGTGACGTGGAAAGCAAGCCCGAGCCGCAGGAGAAAGGTTTCTCTTCAGGCTTTTCTTGTGGGAAAGGGGCAAATTCCCCCTTTTCAGAGTTACTTGATAGGGCGTTTGGGTTCTCTCCCGTCTTGTCTTGGCCGTGTAGCGTTGGAGGGAAGGAGATGGCTGGTTTTTGGGAGGAAAGTGGCTAGATAAGAGCCGATGGTGCTCTCGGGAGCATCTTCCATGAGAAAGGGGGGGTTTTGGCGGTCCCAGCTCATCTGCAGCCAGGGAGGAGTTTCTCTCTGGAGATCCCGCTCCCAAAGCTCTTGAAAGAGCCTTTTTTTTGTCCATCAGAAGACTTTTGGCCTCATCCAGAAGGAGGTAAAGCCGTTGGAGCGGGGCGGAGCTGGTTAGCGGGGAGGCTTTTAACCCAGAAAGCCCTATTTTCAATCCCCCGTTGGAATCCTGTCCTTAGGACCCTTCTTCCTGCTAAAAACCCGGCGGGACAAGACATCATTGCCCTCCTTTGTAATGACAAGGGAGTCTTTAATATCCCTGGATTTCTCCCCATAGATCCAGAGGCAAACCGTGGCCCAGTGTGTTGACTCTTGTTACTTCTGGAGGAAGACAGTGCGATTTGAGTGCACCTGACCTCGCCTGCTGGAGAAAAGGGTCAAGAGAGTCCGGGATGAGGTGGAAAAAGCCAAAGGCGAGGTAAAAAAGCTGCTGGGGGGGTTTGTTTCCTCGACGAATCCATCTGCTCAAACGTTCCTTGCCAGGAAAGAGGGATTTGCTTCACGGAAATAGATATTATTTTAATTTTTGGTGGGCGGGGGGAGGGGGTGGCTGTGTGGCTTCAGTGCGTGGGAATTGCACCTTTTCAGCCCCTTTGATAGATTTTGTGGAGGAAAGTGCTTTTCCGCTTGGGACAGTGGAAATCATACAGTTTTTCTTGCACCCCGTTGTGGCTTTGCACCCCGTTTTCCCATTGGTTTTTTGGCTGTTTAGACTTTACCTGGGCTGATAAACCGCGTGAAGTCCATGCCCAAAAAATCTTATTTTTCTGCCTTTTTGAGCCATTTCAAGTTATTTTGTCCCTGGTTTGCAGGCCGTCTGCCGCCAGAAGAAGAGGCCACATGCGACCCCCAAAGACAAGCCCCCGCCGGGGCGTCACCACCCGCAGCCCCACAGCGCCTGCGGCTCCTCCGGGGATGCCGGGACCTCCCTGTGCTGGGACTTGCCCTGAGGTGAGTGCGGAAGGTCAGCCCTCCCTTTTTCTTCCCCAAATGCCTCGTTTGGGTTCAGAAAAGCACCCGGGGGGGGTGGGGGGGTGGCGGGGGCAGAAGGGAAGGGCAGCTGGAGGATTGCCCTTGCCCAGGTGCCTCTTGGTGGTTTTATTTGACTTTCAACCCCCAACATTCTGTCTTTGTGGAGTCGGGGAGACCTTCCCCGGAGCCGTGAGGTTCAGAGCGGCCCCTCCTTGTGCAAAAGCCTCAGGTTTCCCCTTTTTGCCCAGGACAAACTCAAGTTCCATTGAGTTTTGTGGCCCGAGGCTTGCCCACTCCAGTCCCTCACAGCCAGCAAAATGCCTCCAGTTTTAATTTGACCTCATTTGAAGTGATCGCCCAATTAATTCTCCTAATTTAACCCCCCCAAAATCCATCCTCTTTAACCACCAGCATCCAGACCGGTGTCGTTTCTATGAAGCTGGGTCTAATGGATTTCTAGAGGAAGGACTTAAAAATCCCTTTTTCCTTTGTTCTGCTCCCTTGTCCCTAAGGGCAGTTTCCCACGGGGTCCTATTTCCTAACTCCTTGAAGAGCTGGAAGTTTGCTTTCTTAACATGTGGCGTCCTAACTGTGCTTCTCGTGGGCTTCCAACTTGTGAAGAGAGTGAAGTGCACTAGAGCATGATGACTGCAGCCCATGGACTAGGGGATTGGGGGATGGAAAGGGCCCCCGGGGTTTCGCTTTGCTCCTTTTGCTTCTAGAAAAGCCCCAAATGGCTCAATGCCCGCCTTCTGGCCCGGGGCAGCCGCAGGGGTGAAGTGGTAGCCGGAGGGTCCATCTCCAGAGCCCTGATTTCCCCGAGAAGGGGGAAATTTTGTGGGGGATGGAGTGGTGTGTGAGGAGGAGGAGGAGGGCAAGGAAGGCTAAAGGAGGGTCTTGGCGGAAAGATTTTTGTCCCCAGCGTGGTTTTGTCAGATTTTTTGGGCAGAACATCCAGGATTTTGGGGTTCTTTTGATGGAGGATGAGGCAAAAATCCATGTTCAGCTGTGGGAATGAGGGCGACCGCTGGGAAAACGGGAGGAGGGAACTGGGGGTGGGGGTGGGTGTCGCTCGGCCCCTTCTCCACAGCGTGTTTTTGGGTGGAGGGTCCCCCATATGGGCCAGAAACCCCCCCAAAGGCCCAGTGCTGTCCCAGTAAAGCACTGGTTTTGCTGACGTCACAGGCCGTTGCCGGCCTCCCGCGTTCCACACAACATTCCGAGGCGGCGGTCGCTCGCTGGCCGTGGCTGTGGCAGCTTCCTACCGCTGTGGAGAGTGACATTCAGCAGTTGGATTGTTTTTTTGGGGAAACCCCCAAATTGTCCTGCCCGATGGGGCCCAAAAAGCCTCCAGTGGCCGAAGGGTAACGCTGGGGGTGGGAAGGGGCGGTGGAAGTTGGTGGCGGAAGGCTGAGTGATGTTTTGCTGGGAAATAGGGACCGGTTTTGCCCCAACTGACCACGTTTTCCCTCTTTTGAAGCGTTTGTTGCGCCGTATCCATTCCCAACGTGCCTTCCTCCCCCTCCTCTTCCTCCCCCTTTCAGCCGCATCAATGTCGGGGAGCAGTTGCAGGCGGAGCTGCCTGCCCTGCGGGACAGATCCCTCTTGGAAGAGGAGGAGGAAGGAGCCTCCCTGGTTTGGAAGCCCTGGGGTGACGTGGAAAGCAAGCCCGAGCCGCAGGAGAAAGGTTTCTCTTCAGGCTTTTCTTGTGGGAAAGGGGCAAATTCCCCCTTTTCAGAGTTACTTGATAGGGCGTTTGGGTTCTCTCCCGTCTTGTCTTGGCCGTGTAGCGTTGGAGGGAAGGAGATGGCTGGTTTTTGGGAGGAAAGTGGCTAGATAAGAGCCGATGGTGCTGTTGGGAGCATCTTCCATGAGAAAGGGGGGGTTTTGGCGGTCCCAGCTCATCTGCAGCCAGGGAGGAGTTTCTCTCTGGAGATCCCGCTCCCAAAGCTCTTGAAAGAGCCTTTTTTTTGTCCATCAGAAGACTTTTGGCCTCATCCAGAAGGAGGTAAAGCCGTTGGAGCGGGGCGGAGCTGGTTAGCGGGGAGGCTTTTAACCCAGAAAGCCCTATTTTCAATCCCCCGTTGGAATCCTGTCCTTAGGACCCTTCTTCCTGCTAAAAACCCGGCGGGAGAAGACATCATTGCCCTCCTTTGTAATGACAAGGGAGTCTTTAATATCCCTGGATTTCTCCCCATAGATCCAGAGGCAAACCGTGGCCCAGTGTGTTGACTCTTGTTACTTCTGGAGGAAGACAGTGCGATTTGAGTGCACCTGACCTCGCCTGCTGGAGAAAAGGGTCAAGAGAGTCCGGGATGAGGTGGAAAAAGCCAAAGGCGAGGTAAAAAAGCTGCTGGGGGGGTTTGTTTCCTGGACGAATCCATCTGCTCAAACGTTCCTTGCCAGGAAAGAGGGATTTGCTTCACGGAAATAGATATTATTTTAATTTTTGGTGGGCGGGGGGAGGGGGTGGCTGTGTGGCTTCAGTGCGTGGGAATTGCACCTTTTCAGCCCCTTTGATAGATTTTGTGGAGGAAAGTGCTTTTCCGCTTGGGACAGTGGAAATCATACAGTTTTTCTTGCACCCCGTTGTGGCTTTGCACCCCGTTTTCCCATTGGTTTTTTGGCTGTTTAGACTTTACCTGGGCTGATAAACCGCGTGAAGTCCATGCCCAAAAAATCTTATTTTTCTGCCTTTTTGAGCCATTTCAAGTTATTTTGTCCCTGGTTTGCAGGCCGTCTGCCGCCAGAAGAAGAGGCCACATGCGACCCCCAAAGACAAGCCCCCGCCGGGGCGTCACCACCCGCAGCCCCACAGCGCCTGCGGCTCCTCCGGGGATGCCGGGACCTCCCTGTGCTGGGACTTGCCCTGAGGTGAGTGCGGAAGGTCAGCCCTCCCTTTTTCTTCCCCAAATGCCTCGTTTGGGTTCAGAAAAGCACCCGGGGGGGGTGGGGGGGTGGCGGGGGCAGAAGGGAAGGGCAGCTGGAGGATTGCCCTTGCCCAGGTGCCTCTTGGTGGTTTTATTTGACTTTCAACCCCCAACATTCTGTCTTTGTGGAGTCGGGGAGACCTTCCCCGGAGCCGTGAGGTTCAGAGCGGCCCCTCCTTGTGCAAAAGCCTCAGGTTTCCCCTTTTTGCCCAGGACAAACTCAAGTTCCATTGAGTTTTGTGGCCCGAGGCTTGCCCACTCCAGTCCCTCACAGCCAGCAAAATGCCTTCAGTTTTAATTTGACCTCATTTGAAGTGATCGCCCAATTAATTCTCCTAATTTAACCCCCCCAAAATCCATCCTCTTTAACCACCAGCATCCAGACCGGTGTCGTTTCTATGAAGCTGGGTCTAATGGATTTCTAGAGGAAGGACTTAAAAATCCCTTTTTCCTTTGTTCTGCTCCCTTGTCCCTAAGGGCAGTTTCCCACGGGGTCCTATTTCCTAACTCCTTGAAGAGCTGGAAGTTTGCTTTCTTAACATGTGGCGTCCTAACTGTGCTTCTCGTGGGCTTCCAACTTGTGAAGAGAGTGAAGTGCACTAGAGCATGATGACTGCAGCCCATGGACTAGGGGATTGGGGGATGGAAAGGGCCCCCGGGGTTTCGCTTTGCTCCTTTTGCTTCTAGAAAAGCCCCAAATGGCTCAATCCCCGCCTTCTGGCCCGGGGCAGCCGCAGGGGTGAAGCGGTAGCCGGAGGGTCCATCTCCAGAGCCCTGATTTCCCCGAGAAGGGGGAAATGTTGTGGGGGATGGAGTGGTGTGTGAGGAGGAGGAGGAGGGCAAGGAAGGCTAAAGGAGGGTCTTGGCGGAAAGATTTTTGTCCCCAGCGTGGTTTTGTCAGATTTTTTGGGCAGAACATCCAGGATTTTGGGGTTCTTTTGATGGAGGATGAGGCAAAAATCCATGTTCAGCTGTGGGAATGAGGGCGACCGCTGGGAAAACGGGAGGAGGGAACTGGGGGTGGGGGTGGGTGTCGCTCGGCCCCTTCTCCACAGCGTGTTTTTGGGTGGAGGGTCCCCCATATGGGCCAGAAACCCCCCCAAAGGCCCAGTGCTGTGCCAGTAAAGCACTGGTTTTGCTGACGTCACAGGCCGTTGCCGGCCTCCCGCGTTCCACACAACATTCCGAGGCGGCGGTCGCTCGCTGGCCGTGGCTGTGGCAGCTTCCTACCGCTGTGGAGAGTGACATTCAGCAGTTGGATTGTTTTTTTGGGGAAACCCCCAAATTGTCCTGCCCGATGGGGCCCAAAAAGCCTCCAGTGGCCGAAGGGTAACGCTGGGGGTGGGAAGGGGCGGTGGAAGTTGGTGGCGGAAGGCTGAGTGATGTTTTGCTGGGAAATAGGGACCGGTTTTGCCCCAACTGACCACGTTTTCCCTCTTTTGAAGCGTTTGTTGCGCCGTATCCATTCCCAACGTGCCTTCCTCCCCCCTCCTCTTCCTCCCCCTTTCAGCCGCATCAATGTCGGGG
>NW_027415411.1:0-96175 GCF_964106895.1 Numenius arquata | reverse complement strand
TACAGGACCCTACGGAACTGTACGAGACTCTACAGGCCCCTAGGGAACACCACAGGCCCCTACGGAACCGTACGAGACTCTACAGGCCCCTAGGGAACACCACAGACCCCTACGGAACCCTACACAACCCTCTGGAAACTTATGGCACCCTACAAGCTCCTACCAACCCCTGCGGGCACTTACACAACCCTACAGGTCCCTACGGAAATCTACGGGACTCTATGGGCCCCTAGGGAACCCTACAGATTTCGACGGAACCCTACGAGCCCCTCTGGAACCCTACAGAATACTCCAGGACCCGACAGCACTCTACAAGACCCTTAGCGACACAACAGAACCTCACTAAAACCCTATGGGCTCCTACAGAACACTGCAGGTGCCTACGGAACCCTACAGACCCCTACGGAATACTGCCAGCCACTACGGAAACCTATGGCCCCTACGGAACTCTACGGAACCTGACAGAAACACTGTGCACCCCTACAGGCCCTTGCGGGCACTTGCAGAACTCTGCAGGAACCCACGGAACTTTATGGAACCATCCCAGCCCCTACGGAAGCCTAAAGACCATTGCAGGCAGTTACGGAACGGTACAGGGCCCTACGGAACTTTACCAGCCACTACGGAACTCTACGGGCCCCTACGGAACCCTGCAGAACCCTCCAGAACCTTACAGAATCCCACGGATTCCTACAGACTCCTGCGGGCACTTACTCAACCCTAGAGGACCCTACGGAACACTACTGGCTCCTGCGGTACTCCAGAGGCCTCTAGGGAACCTACGAAGCTCTACGGAACCCTATGGATCCTTACGGAACAGTACGGGCCCCTTCAGACCTCTGCGGGCGCTTATGGAAACCTACAGGACCCTACGGAACTGTACGAGACTCTACAGGCCCCTAGGGAACACCACAGGCCCCTACGGAACCCTACACAACCCTCCGGAAACATATGGCACCCTACAAGCTCCTACCAACCCCTGCGGGCACTTACACAACCCTACAGGCCCCTACGGAAATCTATGGGACTCTACGGGCACCTAGGGAACCCTTCAGATTTCGACGGAACCCTACGAGCCCCTCTGGAACCCTACAGAATACTCCAGGACCCGACAGCACTCTACAAGACCCTTAGCAACACAACGGAACCTCACTAAAACCCTATGGGCTCCTACAGAACACTGCAGGTGCCTACGGCACCCTACAGACCCCTACGGAACCCTACAGACACCTGCGGGCACTTACGGAACCCTGCAGGCCCCTACGGAACCCTACAGGTCCATACAGAACCCCACAGGGCCCTACGGAACTTTACCAGCCACTATGGAACTCTACGGTCCCCTACGGAACCCTGCAGAACCCTCTGGAACCTTACAGAATCCCACGGATTCCTACAGACTCCTGCGGGCACTTACACAACCCTAGAGGACCCTACGGAACACTGCCAGCTCCTATGGAAGGAACCCTACGGGCCCCTACAGAACACTACTGGCTCCTGCGGTACTCCAGAGGCCTCTAGGGAACCTACGAAGCTCTACGGAACCCTATGGATCCTTACGGAACAGTACGGGCCCCTTCAGACCTCTGCGGGCGCTTATGGAAACCTACAGGGACCCTACGGAACTGTACGAGACTCTACAGGCCCCTAGGGAACACCACAGGCCCTTACGGAACTGTACGAGACTCTACAGGCCCCTAGGGAACACCACAGGCCCTTACGGAACTGTACGAGACTCTACAGGCCCCTAGGGAACACCACAGACCCCTACGGAACCCTACACAACCCTCCGGAAACATATGGCACCCTACAAGCTCCTACCAACCCCTGCGGGCACTTACACAACCCTACAGGCCCCTACGGAAATCTACAGGAGTCTATGGGCCCCTAGGGAACCCTACAGATTTTGACAGAACCCTACGAGCCCCTCTGGAACCCTACAGAATACTCCAGGACCCGACAGCACTCTACAAGACCCTTAGCGACACAACAGAACCTCACTAAAACCCTATGGGCTCCTACAGAACACTGCAGGTGCCTACGGAACCCTACAGACCCCTACGGAATACTGCCAGCCACTACGGAAACCTATGGCCCCTACGGAACTCTACGGAACCTGACAGAAACACTGTGGGCCCCTACAGGCCCTTGCGGGCACTTGCAGAACTCTGCAGGAACCCACGGAACTTTATGGAACCCTCCCAGCCCCTACGGAAGCCTAAAGACCATTGCAGGCAGTTACGGAACGGTACAGGGCCCTAGGGAACTTTACCAGCCACTACGGAACTCTACGGGCCCCTACGGAACCCTGCAGAACCCTCCGGAACCTTACAGAATCCCACGGATTCCTACAGACTCCTGCGGGCACTTACACAACCCTAGAGGCCCCTACGGAACACTGCCAGCCCCTATGGAAGGAACCCTACGGGCCCCTACAGAACACTACTGGCTCCTGCAGTACTTTACAGGCCTCTAGGGGACCTACGAAGCTCTACGGAACCCTATGGATCCTTACGGAACAGTACGGGCCCCTTCAGACCTCTGCGGGCGCTTATGGAAACCTACAGGACCCTACGGAACTGTACGAGACTCTACAGGCCCCTAGGGAACACCACAGGCCCTTACGGAACTGTACGAGACTCTACAGGCCCCTAGGGAACACCACAGACCCCTACGGAACCCTACACAACCCTCCGGAAACATATGGCACCCTACAAGCTCCTACCAACCCCTGCGGGCACTTACACAACCCTACAGGCCCCTACGGAAATCTACAGGAGTCTATGGGCCCCTAGGGAACCCTACAGATTTTGACAGAACCCTACGAGCCCCTCTGGAACCCTACAGAATACTCCAGGACCCGACAGCACTCTACAAGACCCTTAGCGACACAACAGAACCTCACTAAAACCCTATGGGCTCCTACAGAACACTGCAGGTGCCTACGGAACCCTACAGACCCCTACGGAATACTGCCAGCCACTACGGAAACCTATGGCCCCTACGGAACTCTACGGAACCTGACAGAAACACTGTGGGCCCCTACAGGCCCTTGCGGGCACTTGCAGAACTCTGCAGGAACCCACGGAACTTTATGGAACCCTCCCAGCCCCTACGGAAGCCTAAAGACCATTGCAGGCAGTTACGGAACGGTACAGGGCCCTAGGGAACTTTACCAGCCACTACGGAACTCTACGGGCCCCTACGGAACCCTGCAGAACCCTCCGGAACCTTACAGAATCCCACGGATTCCTACAGACTCCTGCGGGCACTTACACAACCCTAGAGGCCCTTACGGAACACTGCCAGCCCTTATGGAAGGAACCCTACGGGCCCCTACAGAACACTACTGGCTCCTGCAGTACTTTACAGGCCTCTAGGGGACCTACGAAGCTCTACGGAACCCTATGGATCCTTACGGAACAGTACGGGCCCCTTCAGACCTCTGCGGGCGCTTATGGAAACCTAGAGGACCCTACGGAACTGTACGAGACTCTACAGGCCCCTAGGGAACACCACAGGCCCTTACGGAACTGTACGAGACTCTACAGGCCCCTAGGGAACACCACAGACCCCTACGGAACCCTACACAACCCTCCGGAAACATATGGCACCCTACAAGCTCCTACCAACCCCTGCGGGCACTTACACAACCCTACAGGCCCCTACGGAAATCTACAGGCGTCTATGGGCCCCTAGGGAACCCTACAGATTTTGACAGAACCCTACGAGCCCCTCTGGAACCCTACAGAATACTCCAGGACCCGACAGCACTCTACAAGACCCTTAGCGACACAACAGAACCTCACTAAAACCCTATGGGCTCCTACAGAACACTGCAGGTGCCTACGGAACCCTACAGACCCCTACGGAATACTGCCAGCCACTACGGAAACCTATGGCCCCTACGGAACTCTACGGAACCTGACAGAAACACTGTGGGCCCCTACAGGCCCTTGCGGGCACTTGCAGAACTCTGCAGGAACCCACGGAACTTTATGGAACCCTCCCAGCCCCTACGGAAGCCTAAAGACCATTGCAGGCAGTTACGGAACGGTACAGGGCCCTAGGGAACTTTACCAGCCACTACGGAACTCTACGGGCCCCTACGGAACCCTGCAGAACCCTCCGGAACCTTACAGAATCCCACGGATTCCTACAGACTCCTGCGGGCACTTACACAACCCTAGAGGCCCCTACGGAACACTGCCAGCCCCTATGGAAGGAACCCTACGGGCCCCTACAGAACACTACTGGCTCCTGCAGTACTTTACAGGCCTCTAGGGGACCTACGAAGCTCTACGGAACCCTATGGATCCTTACGGAACAGTACGGGCCCCTTCAGACCTCTGCGGGCGCTTATGGAAACCTACAGGACCCTACGGAACTGTACGAGACTCTACAGGCCCCTAGGGAACACCACAGGCCCCTACGGAACCGTACGAGACTCTACAGGCCCTAGGGAACACCAGAGACCCCTACGGAACCCTACACAACCCTCTGGAAACTTATGGCACCCTACAAGCTCCTACCAACCCCTGCGGGCACTTACACAACCCTACAGGCCCCTACGGAAATCTACGGGACTCTATGGGCCCCTAGGGAACCCTACAGATTTCGACGGAACCCTACGAGCCCCTCTGGAACCCTACAGAACACTCCAGGACCCGACAGCACTCTACAAGACCCTTAGCGACACAACAGAACCTCACTAAAAACCTATGGGCTCCTACAGAACACTGCAGGTGCCTACGGAACCCTACAGACCCCTACGGAATACTACCAGCCACTACGGAAACCTATGGCCCCTACGGAACTCTACGGAACCTGACAGAAACACTGTGCACCCCTACAGGCCCTTGCGGGCACTTGCAGAACTCTGCAGGAACCCACGGAACTTTACGGAACCCTCCCAGCCCCTACGGAAGCCTAAAGATCCTTGCAGGCAGTTACGGAACGGTACAGGCCCCTAGGGAACTTTACCAGCCACTACGGAACTCTACGGGCCCCTACGGAACCCTGCAGAACCCTCCGGAACCTTACAGAATCCCACGGATTCCTACAGACTCCTGCGGGCACTTACACAACCCTACAGGCCCCTACGGAACACTGCCAGCCCCTATGGAAGGAACCCTACGGGCCCCCTACAGAACACTACTGGCTCCTGCGGTACTCTACAGGCCTCTAGGGAACCTACGAAGCTCTACGGAGCCCTATGGATCCTTACGGAACACTACGGGCCCCTTCAGACCTCTGCGGGCGCTTATGGAAACCTACAGGACCCTACGGAACTGTACGAGACTCTACAGGCCCCTAGGGAACACCACAGGCCCCTACGGAACCGTACGAGACTCTACAGGCCCCTAGGGAACACCACAGACCCCTACGGAACCCTACACAACCCTCTGGAAACTTATGGCACCCTACAAGCTCCTACCAACCCCTGCGGGCACTTACACAACCCTACAGGTCCCTACGGAAATCTACGGGACTCTATGGGCCCCTAGGGAACCCTACAGATTTCGACGGAACCCTACGAGCCCCTCTGGAACCCTACAGAATACTCCAGGACCCGACAGCACTCTACAAGACCCTTAGCGACACAACAGAACCTCACTAAAACCCTATGGGCTCCTACAGAACACTGCAGGTGCCTACGGAACCCTACAGACCCCTACGGAATACTGCCAGCCACTACGGAAACCTATGGCCCCTACGGAACTCTACGGAACCTGACAGAAACACTGTGCACCCCTACAGGCCCTTGCGGGCACTTGCAGAACTCTGCAGGAACCCACGGAACTTTATGGAACCATCCCAGCCCCTACGGAAGCCTAAAGACCATTGCAGGCAGTTACGGAACGGTACAGGGCCCTACGGAACTTTACCAGCCACTACGGAACTCTACGGGCCCCTACGGAACCCTGCAGAACCCTCCAGAACCTTACAGAATCCCACGGATTCCTACAGACTCCTGCGGGCACTTACTCAACCCTAGAGGACCCTACGGAACACTACTGGCTCCTGCGGTACTCCAGAGGCCTCTAGGGAACCTACGAAGCTCTACGGAACCCTATGGATCCTTACGGAACAGTACGGGCCCCTTCAGACCTCTGCGGGCGCTTATGGAAACCTACAGGACCCTACGGAACTGTACGAGACTCTACAGGCCCCTAGGGAACACCACAGGCCCCTACGGAACCCTACACAACCCTCCGGAAACATATGGCACCCTACAAGCTCCTACCAACCCCTGCGGGCACTTACACAACCCTACAGGCCCCTACGGAAATCTATGGGACTCTACGGGCACCTAGGGAACCCTTCAGATTTCGACGGAACCCTACGAGCCCCTCTGGAACCCTACAGAATACTCCAGGACCCGACAGCACTCTACAAGACCCTTAGCAACACAACGGAACCTCACTAAAACCCTATGGGCTCCTACAGAACACTGCAGGTGCCTACGGAACCCTACAGACCCCTACGGAACCCTACAGACACCTGCGGGCACTTACGGAACCCTGCAGGCCCCTACGGAACCCTACAGGTCCATACAGAACCCCACAGGGCCCTACGGAACTTTACCAGCCACTATGGAACTCTACGGTCCCCTACGGAACCCTGCAGAACCCTCCGCAACCTTACAGAATCCCACGGATTCCTACAGACTCCTGCGGGCACTTACACAACCCTAGAGGACCCTACGGAACACTGCCAGCTCCTATGGAAGGAACCCTACGGGCCCCTACAGAACACTACTGGCTCCTGCGGTACTCCAGAGGCCTCTAGGGAACCTACGAAGCTCTACGGAACCCTATGGATCCTTACGGAACAGTACGGGCCCCTTCAGACCTCTGCGGGCGCTTATGGAAACCTACAGGACCCTACGGAACTGTACGAGACTCTACAGGCCCCTAGGGAACACCACAGGCCCTTACGGAACTGTACGAGACTCTACAGGCCCCTAGGGAACACCACAGACCCCTACGGAACCCTACACAACCCTCCGGAAACATATGGCACCCTACAAGCTCCTACCAACCCCTGCGGGCACTTACACAACCCTACAGGCCCCTACGGAAATCTACAGGAGTCTATGGGCCCCTAGGGAACCCTACAGATTTTGACAGAACCCTACGAGCCCCTCTGGAACCCTACAGAATACTCCAGGACCCGACAGCACTCTACAAGACCCTTAGCGACACAACAGAACCTCACTAAAACCCTATGGGCTCCTACAGAACACTGCAGGTGCCTACGGAACCCTACAGACCCCTACGGAATACTGCCAGCCACTACGGAAACCTATGGCCCCTACGGAACTCTACGGAACCTGACAGAAACACTGTGGGCCCCTACAGGCCCTTGCGGGCACTTGCAGAACTCTGCAGGAACCCACGGAACTTTATGGAACCCTCCCAGCCCCTACGGAAGCCTAAAGACCATTGCAGGCAGTTACGGAACGGTACAGGGCCCTAGGGAACTTTACCAGCCACTACGGAACTCTACGGGCCCCTACGGAACCCTGCAGAACCCTCCGGAACCTTACAGAATCCCACGGATTCCTACAGACTCCTGCGGGCACTTACACAACCCTACAGGCCCCTACGGAACACTGCCAGCCCCTATGGAAGGAACCCTACGGGCCCCTACAGAACACTACTGGCTCCTGCAGTACTTTACAGGCCTCTAGGGGACCTACGAAGCTCTACGGAACCCTATGGATCCTTACGGAACAGTACGGGCCCCTTCAGACCTCTGCGGGCGCTTATGGAAACCTACAGGACCCTACGGAACTGTACGAGACTCTACAGGCCCCTAGGGAACACCACAGGCCCCTACGGAACCGTACGAGACTCTACAGGCCCCTAGGGAACACCACAGACCCCTACGGAACCCTACACAACCCTCTGGAAACTTATGGCACCCTACAAGCTCCTACCAACCCCTGCGGGCACTTACACAACCCTACAGGCCCCTACGGAAATCTACGGGACTCTATGGGCCCCTAGGGAACCCTACAGATTTCGACGGAACCCTACGAGCCCCTCTGGAACCCTACAGAACACTCCAGGACCCGACAGCACTCTACAAGACCCTTAGCGACACAACAGAACCTCACTAAAAACCTATGGGCTCCTACAGAACACTGCAGGTGCCTACGGAACCCTACAGACCCCTACGGAATACTACCAGCCACTACGGAAACCTATGGCCCCTACGGAACTCTACGGAACCTGACAGAAACACTGTGCACCCCTACAGGCCCTTGCGGGCACTTGCAGAACTCTGCAGGAACCCACGGAACTTTACGGAACCCTCCCAGCCCCTACGGAAGCCTAAAGATCCTTGCAGGCAGTTACGGAACGGTACAGGGCCCTACGGAACTTTACCAGCCACTACGGAACTCTACGGGCCCCTACGGAACCCTGCAGAACCCTCCAGAACCTTACAGAATCCCACGGATTCCTACAGACTCCTGCGGGCACTTACTCAACCCTAGAGGACCCTACGGAACACTACTGGCTCCTGCGGTACTCCAGAGGCCTCTAGGGAACCTACGAAGCTCTACGGAACCCTATGGATCCTTACGGAACAGTACGGGCCCCTTCAGACCTCTGCGGGCGCTTATGGAAACCTACAGGACCCTACGGAACTGTACGAGACTCTACAGGCCCCTAGGGAACACCACAGGCCCCTACGGAACCCTACACAACCCTCCGGAAACATATGGCACCCTACAAGCTCCTACCAACCCCTGCGGGCACTTTACACAACCCTACAGGCCCCTACGGAAATCTATGGGACTCTACGGGCACCTAGGGAACCCTTCAGATTTCGACGGAACCCTACGAGCCCCTCTGGAACCCTACAGAATACTCCAGGACCCGACAGCACTCTACAAGACCCTTAGCAACACAACGGAACCTCACTAAAACCCTATGGGCTCCTACAGAACACTGCAGGTGCCTACGGAACCCTACAGACCCCTACGGAACCCTACAGACACCTGCGGGCACTTACGGAACCCTGCAGGCCCCTACGGAACCCTACAGGTCCATACAGAACCCCACAGGGCCCTACGGAACTTTACCAGCCACTATGGAACTCTACGGTCCCCTACGGAACCCTGCAGAACCCTCTGGAACCTTACAGAATCCCACGGATTCCTACAGACTCCTGCGGGCACTTACACAACCCTAGAGGACCCTACGGAACACTGCCAGCTCCTATGGAAGGAACCCTACGGGCCCCTACAGAACACTACTGGCTCCTGCGGTACTCTACAGGCCTCTAGGGAACCTACGAAGCTCTACGGAACCTATGGATCCTTACGGAACAGTACGGGCCCCTTCAGACCTCTGCGGGCGCTTATGGAAACCTACAGGACCCTACGTAACTGTACGAGACTCTACAGGCCCCTAGGGAACACCACAGGCCTTACGGAACTGTACGAGACTCTACAGGCCCCTAGGGAACACCACAGACCCCTACGGAACCCTACACAACCCTCCGGAAACATATGGCACCCTACAAGCTCCTACCAACCCCTGCGGGCACTTACACAACACTACAGGCCCCTACGGAAATCTACAGGAGTCTATGGGCCCCTAGGGAACCCTACAGATTTTGACAGAACCCTACGAGCCCCTCTGGAACCCTACAGAATACTCCAGGACCCGACAGCACTCTACAAGACCCTTAGCGACACAACAGAACCTCACTAAAACCCTATGGGCTCCTACAGAACACTGCAGGTGCCTACGGAACCCTACAGACCCCTACGGAATACTGCCAGCCACTACGGAAACCTATGGCCCCTACGGAACTCTACGGAACCTGACAGAAACACTGTGGGCCCCTACAGGCCCTTGCGGGCACTTGCAGAACTCTGCAGGAACCCACGGAACTTTATGGAACCCTCCCAGCCCCTACGGAAGCCTAAAGACCATTGCAGGCAGTTACGGAACGGTACAGGGCCCTAGGGAACTTTACCAGCCACTACGGAACTCTACGGGCCCCTACGGAACCCTGCAGAACCCTCCGGAACCTTACAGAATCCCACGGATTCCTACAGACTCCTGCGGGCACTTACACAACCCTAGAGGCCCCTACGGAACACTGCCAGCCCCTATGGAAGGAACCCTACGGGCCCCTACAGAACACTACTGGCTCCTGCAGTACTTTACAGGCCTCTAGGGGACCTACGAAGCTCTACGGAACCCTATGGATCCTTACGGAACAGTACGGGCCCCTTCAGACCTCTGCGGGCGCTTATGGAAACCTACAGGACCCTACGGAACTGTACGAGACTCTACAGGCCCCTAGGGAACACCACAGGCCCTTACGGAACTGTACGAGACTCTACAGGCCCCTAGGGAACACCACAGACCCCTACGGAACCCTACACAACCCTCCGGAAACATATGGCACCCTACAAGCTCCTACCAACCCCTGCGGGCACTTACACAACCCTACAGGCCCCTACGGAAATCTACAGGAGTCTATGGGCCCCTAGGGAACCCTACAGATTTTGACAGAACCCTACGAGCCCCTCTGGAACCCTACAGAATACTCCAGGACCCGACAGCACTCTACAAGACCCTTAGCGACACAACAGAACCTCACTAAAACCCTATGGGCTCCTACAGAACACTGCAGGTGCCTACGGAACCCTACAGACCCCTACGGAATACTGCCAGCCACTACGGAAACCTATGGCCCCTACGGAACTCTACGGAACCTGACAGAAACACTGTGGGCCCCTACAGGCCCTTGCGGGCACTTGCAGAACTCTGCAGGAACCCACGGAACTTTATGGAACCCTCCCAGCCCCTACGGAAGCCTAAAGACCATTGCAGGCAGTTACGGAACGGTACAGGGCCCTAGGGAACTTTACCAGCCACTACGGAACTCTACGGGCCCCTACGGAACCCTGCAGAACCCTCCGGAACCTTACAGAATCCCACGGATTCCTACAGACTCCTGCGGGCACTTACACAACCCTAGAGGCCCCTACGGAACACTGCCAGCCCCTATGGAAGGAACCCTACGGGCCCCTACAGAACACTACTGGCTCCTGCAGTACTTTACAGGCCTCTAGGGGACCTACGAAGCTCTACGGAACCCTATGGATCCTTACGGAACAGTACGGGCCCCTTCAGACCTCTGCGGGCGCTTATGGAAACCTACAGGACCCTACGGAACAGTACGAGACTCTACAGGCCCCTAGGGAACACCACAGGCCCCTACGGAACCGTACGAGACTCTACAGGCCCCTAGGGAACACCACAGACCCCTACGGAACCCTACACAACCCTCTGGAAACTTATGGCACCCTACAAGCTCCTACCAACCCCTGCGGGCACTTACACAACCCTACAGGCCCCTACGGAAATCTACGGGACTCTATGGGCCCCTAGGGAACCCTACAGATTTCGACGGAACCCTACGAGCCCCTCTGGAACCCTACAGAACACTCCAGGACCCGACAGCACTCTACAAGACCCTTAGCGACACAACAGAACCTCACTAAAAACCTATGGGCTCCTACAGAACACTGCAGGTGCCTACGGAACCCTACAGACCCCTACGGAATACTACCAGCCACTACGGAAACCTATGGCCCCTACGGAACTCTACGGAACCTGACAGAAACACTGTGCACCCCTACAGGCCCTTGCGGGCACTTGCAGAACTCTGCAGGAACCCACGGAACTTTACGGAACCCTCCCAGCCCCTACGGAAGCCTAAAGATCCTTGCAGGCAGTTACGGAACGGTACAGGGCCCTACGGAACTTTACCAGCCACTACGGAACTCTACGGGTACCTACGGAACCCTGCAGAACCCTCCGGAACCTTACAGAATCCCACGGATTCCTACAGACTCCTGCGGGCACTTACACAACCCTACAGGCCCCTACGGAACACTGCCAGCCCCTATGGAAGGAACCCTACGGGCCCCTACAGAACACTACTGGCTCCTGCGGTACTCTACAGGCCTCTAGGGAACCTACGAAGCTCTACGGAGCCCTATGGATCCTTACGGAACACTACGGGCCCCTTCAGACCTCTGCGGGCGCTTATGGAAACCTACAGGACCCTACGGAACTGTACGAGACTCTACAGGCCCCTAGGGAACACCACAGGCCCCTACGGAACCGTACGAGACTCTACAGGCCCCTAGGGAACACCAGAGACCCCTACGGAACCCTACACAACCCTCTGGAAACTTATGGCACCCTACAAGCTCCTACCAAACCCTGCGGGCACTTACACAACCCTACAGGTCCCTACGGAAATCTACGGGACTCTATGGGCCCCTAGGGAACCCTACAGATTTCGACGGAACCCTACGAGCCCCTCTGGAACCCTACAGAATACTCCAGGACCCGACAGCACTCTACAAGACCCTTAGCGACACAACAGAACCTCACTAAAACCCTATGGGCTCCTACAGAACACTGCAGGTGCCTACGGAACCCTACAGACCCCTACGGAATACTGCCAGCCACTACGGAAACCTATGGCCCCTACGGAACTCTACGGAACCTGACAGAAACACTGTGCACCCCTACAGGCCCTTGCGGGCACTTGCAGAACTCTGCAGGAACCCACGGAACTTTATGGAACCATCCCAGCCCCTACGGAAGCCTAAAGACCATTGCAGGCAGTTACGGAACGGTACAGGGCCCTACGGAACTTTACCAGCCACTACGGAACTCTACGGGCCCCTACGGAACCCTGCAGAACCCTCCAGAACCTTACAGAATCCCACGGATTCCTACAGACTCCTGCGGGCACTTACTCAACCCTAGAGGACCCTACGGAACACTACTGGCTCCTGCGGTACTCCAGAGGCCTCTAGGGAACCTACGAAGCTCTACGGAACCCTATGGATCCTTACGGAACAGTACGGGCCCCTTCAGACCTCTGCGGGCGCTTATGGAAACCTACAGGACCCTACGGAACTGTACGAGACTCTACAGGCCCCTAGGGAACACCACAGGCCCCTACGGAACCCTACACAACCCTCCGGAAACATATGGCACCCTACAAGCTCCTACCAACCCCTGCGGGCACTTTACACAACCCTACAGGCCCCTACGGAAATCTATGGGACTCTACGGGCACCTAGGGAACCCTTCAGATTTCGACGGAACCCTACGAGCCCCTCTGGAACCCTACAGAATACTCCAGGACCCGACAGCACTCTACAAGACCCTTAGCAACACAACGGAACCTCACTAAAACCCTATGGGCTCCTACAGAACACTGCAGGTGCCTACGGAACCCTACAGACCCCTACGGAACCCTACAGACACCTGCGGGCACTTACGGAACCCTGCAGGCCCCTACGGAACCCTACAGGTCCATACAGAACCCCACAGGGCCCTACGGAACTTTACCAGCCACTATGGAACTCTACGGTCCCCTACGGAACCCTGCAGAACCCTCTGGAACCTTACAGAATCCCACGGATTCCTACAGACTCCTGCGGGCACTTACACAACCCTAGAGGACCCTACGGAACACTGCCAGCTCCTATGGAAGGAACCCTACGGGCCCCTACAGAACACTACTGGCTCCTGCGGTACTCTACAGGCCTCTAGGGAACCTACGAAGCTCTACGGAACCCTATGGATCCTTACGGAACAGTACGGGCCCCTTCAGACCTCTGCGGGCGCTTATGGAAACCTACAGGACCCTACGTAACTGTACGAGACTCTACAGGCCCCTAGGGAACACCACAGGCCTTACGGAACTGTACGAGACTCTACAGGCCCCTAGGGAACACCACAGACCCCTACGGAACCCTACACAACCCTCCGGAAACATATGGCACCCTACAAGCTCCTACCAACCCCTGCGGGCACTTACACAACACTACAGGCCCCTACGGAAATCTACAGGAGTCTATGGGCCCCTAGGGAACCCTACAGATTTTGACAGAACCCTACGAGCCCCTCTGGAACCCTACAGAATACTCCAGGACCCGACAGCACTCTACAAGACCCTTAGCGACACAACAGAACCTCACTAAAACCCTATGGGCTCCTACAGAACACTGCAGGTGCCTACGGAACCCTACAGACCCCTACGGAATACTGCCAGCCACTACGGAAACCTATGGCCCCTACGGAACTCTACGGAACCTGACAGAAACACTGTGCGCCCCTACAGGCCCTTGCGGGCACTTGCAGAACTCTGCAGGAACCCACGGAACTTTATGGAACCCTCCCAGCCCCTACGGAAGCCTAAAGACCATTGCAGGCAGTTACGGAACGGTACAGGGCCCTAGGGAACTTTACCAGCCACTACGGAACTCTACGGGCCCCTACGGAACCCTGCAGAACCCTCCGGAACCTTACAGAATCCCACGGATTCCTACAGACTCCTGCGGGCACTTACACAACCCTAGAGGCCCCTACGGAACACTGCCAGCCCCTATGGAAGGAACCCTACGGGCCCCTACAGAACACTACTGGCTCCTGCAGTACTTTACAGGCCTCTAGGGGACCTACGAAGCTCTACGGAACCCTATGGATCCTTACGGAACAGTACGGGCCCCTTCAGACCTCTGCGGGCGCTTATGGAAACCTACAGGACCCTACGGAACTGTACGAGACTCTACAGGCCCCTAGGGAACACCACAGGCCCCTACGGAACCGTACGAGACTCTACAGGCCCCTAGGGAACACCACAGACCCCTACGGAACCCTACACAACCCTCTGGAAACTTATGGCACCCTACAAGCTCCTACCAACCCCTGCGGGCACTTACACAACCCTACAGGCCCCTACGGAAATCTATGGGACTCTACGGGCACCTAGGGAACCCTTCAGATTTCGACGGAACCCTACGAGCCCCTCTGGAACCCTACAGAATACTCCAGGACCCGACAGCACTCTACAAGACCCTTAGCAACACAACGGAACCTCACTAAAACCCTATGGGCTCCTACAGAACACTGCAGGTGCCTACGGAACCCTACAGACCCCTGCGGAACCCTACAGACACCTGCAAGCACTTACGGAACCCTGCAGGCCCCTACGGAACCCTACAGGTCCATACAGAACCCCACAGGGCCCTACGGAACTTTACCAGCCACTATGGAACTCTACGGGTCCCTACAGAACCCTGCAGAACCCTCCAGAACCTTACAGAATCCCACGGATTCCTACAGACTCCTGCGGGCACTTACACAACCCTAGAGGACCCTACGGAACACTGCCAGCTCCTATGGAAGGAACCCTACGGGCCCCTAAAGAACACTACTGGCTCCTGCGGTACTCCAGAGGCCTCTAGGGAACCTACGAAGCTCTACGGAACCCTATCGATCCTTACGGAACAGTACGGGCCCCTTCAGACCTCTGCGGGCGCTTATGGAAACCTACAGGACCCTACGGAACTGTACGAGACTCTACAGGCCCCTAGGGAACACCACAGGCCCCTACGGAACCCTACACAACCCTCCGGAAACTTATGGAACCCTACAAGCTCCTACCAACCCCTGCGGGCACTTACACAACCCTACAGGTCCCTACGGAAATCTACGGGACTCTATGGGCCCCTAGGGAACCCTACAGATTTCGATGGAACCCTACGAGCCCCTCTGGAACCCTACAGAACACTCCAGGACCCGACAGCACTCTACAAGACCCTTAGCGACACAACAGAACCTCACTAAAAACCTATGGGCTCCTACAGAACACTGTAGGTGCCTACGGAACCCTACAGACCCCTACGGAATACTACCAGCCACTACGGAAACCTATGGCCCCTACGGAACTCTACGGAACCTGACAGAAACACTGTGCACCCCTACAGGCCCTTGCGGGCACTTGCAGAACTCTGCAGGAACCCACGGAACTTTACGGAACCCTCCCAGCCCCTACGGAAGCCTAAAGATCCTTGCAGGCAGTTACGGAACGGTACAGGGCCCTACGGAACTTTACCAGCCACTACGGAACTCTACGGGCCCCTACGGAACCCTGCAGAACCCTCCGGAACCTTACAGAATCCCACGGATTCCTACAGACTCCTGCGGGCACTTACACAACCCTAGAGGCCCCTACGGAACACTGCCAGCCCCTATGGAAGGAACCCTACGGGCCCCTACAGAACACTACTGGCTCCTGCGGTACTCTACAGGCCTCTAGGGAACCTACGAAGCTCTACGGAGCCCTATGGATCCTTACGGAACAGTACGGGCCCCTTCAGACCTCTGCGGGCGCTTATGGAAACCTACAGGACCCTACGGAACTGTACGAGACTCTACAGGCCCCTAGGGAACACCACAGGCCCCTACGGAACCGTACGAGACTCTACAGGCCCCTAGGGAACACCACAGACCCCTACGGAACCCTACACAACCCTCTGGAAACTTATGGCACCCTACAAGCTCCTATCAACCCCTGCGGGCACTTACACAACCCTACAGGCCCCTACGGAAATCTACGGGACTCTATGGGCCCCTAGGGAACCCTACAGATTTCGACGGAACCCTACGAGCCCCTCTGGAACCCTACAGAATACTCCAGGACCCGACAGCACTCTACAAGACCCTTAGCGACACAACAGAACCTCACTAAAACCCTATGGGTTCCTACAGAACACTGCAGGTGCCTACGGAACCCTACAGACCCCTACGGAATAGTACCAGCCACTACGGAAACCTATGGCCCCTACGGAACTCTACGGAACCTGACAGAAACACTGTGCGCCCCTACAGGCCCTTGCGGGCACTTGCAGAACTCTGCAGGAACCCACGGAACTTTATGGAACACTACCAGCCCCTACGGAAGCCTAAAGATCCTTGCAGGCAGTTACGGAACGGTACAGGGCCCTAGGGAACTTTACCAGCCACTACGGAACTCTACGGGTCCCTACGGAACCCTGCAGAACCCTCCGGAACCTTACAGAATCCCACGGATTCCTACAGACTCCTGCGGGCACTTACTCAACCCTAGAGGACCCTACGGAACACTGCCAGCCCCTATGGAAGGAACCCTACGGGCCCCTACAGAACACTACTGGCTCCTGCGGTACTCTACAGGCCTCTAGGGAACCTACGAAGCTCTACGGAGCCCTATGGATCCTTACGGAACACTACGGGCCCCTTCAGACCTCTGCGGGCGCTTATGGAAACCTACAGGACCCTACGGAACTGTACGAGACTCTACAGGCCCCTAGGGAACACCACAGGCCCCTACGGAACCGTACGAGACTCTACAGGCCCCTAGGGAACACCAGAGACCCCTACGGAACCCTACACAACCCTCTGGAAACTTATGGCACCCTACAAGCTCCTACCAAACCCTGCGGGCACTTACACAACCCTACAGGTCCCTACGGAAATCTACGGGACTCTATGGGCCCCTAGGGAACCCTACAGATTTCGACGGAACCCTACGAGCCCCTCTGGAACCCTACAGAATACTCCAGGACCCGACAGCACTCTACAAGACCCTTAGCGACACAACAGAACCTCACTAAAACCCTATGGGCTCCTACAGAACACTGCAGGTGCCTACGGAACCCTACAGACCCCTACGGAATACTGCCAGCCACTACGGAAACCTATGGCCCCTACGGAACTCTACGGAACCTGACAGAAACACTGTGCACCCCTACAGGCCCTTGCGGGCACTTGCAGAACTCTGCAGGAACCCACGGAACTTTATGGAACCATCCCAGCCCCTACGGAAGCCTAAAGACCATTGCAGGCAGTTACGGAACGGTACAGGGCCCTACGGAACTTTACCAGCCACTACGGAACTCTACGGGCCCCTACGGAACCCTGCAGAACCCTCCAGAACCTTACAGAATCCCACGGATTCCTACAGACTCCTGCGGGCACTTACTCAACCCTAGAGGACCCTACGGAACACTACTGGCTCCTGCGGTACTCCAGAGGCCTCTAGGGAACCTACGAAGCTCTACGGAACCCTATGGATCCTTACGGAACAGTACGGGCCCCTTCAGACCTCTGCGGGCGCTTATGGAAACCTACAGGACCCTACGGAACTGTACGAGACTCTACAGGCCCCTAGGGAACACCACAGGCCCCTACGGAACCCTACACAACCCTCCGGAAACATATGGCACCCTACAAGCTCCTACCAACCCCTGCGGGCACTTTACACAACCCTACAGGCCCCTACGGAAATCTATGGGACTCTACGGGCACCTAGGGAACCCTTCAGATTTCGACGGAACCCTACGAGCCCCTCTGGAACCCTACAGAATACTCCAGGACCCGACAGCACTCTACAAGACCCTTAGCAACACAACGGAACCTCACTAAAACCCTATGGGCTCCTACAGAACACTGCAGGTGCCTACGGAACCCTACAGACCCCTACGGAACCCTACAGACACCTGCGGGCACTTACGGAACCCTGCAGGCCCCTACGGAACCCTACAGGTCCATACAGAACCCCACAGGGCCCTACGGAACTTTACCAGCCACTATGGAACTCTACGGTCCCCTACGGAACCCTGCAGAACCCTCTGGAACCTTACAGAATCCCACGGATTCCTACAGACTCCTGCGGGCACTTACACAACCCTAGAGGACCCTACGGAACACTGCCAGCTCCTATGGAAGGAACCCTACGGGCCCCTACAGAACACTACTGGCTCCTGCGGTACTCTACAGGCCTCTAGGGAACCTACGAAGCTCTACGGAACCCTATGGATCCTTACGGAACAGTACGGGCCCCTTCAGACCTCTGCGGGCGCTTATGGAAACCTACAGGACCCTACGTAACTGTACGAGACTCTACAGGCCCCTAGGGAACACCACAGGCCTTACGGAACTGTACGAGACTCTACAGGCCCCTAGGGAACACCACAGACCCCTACGGAACCCTACACAACCCTCCGGAAACATATGGCACCCTACAAGCTCCTACCAACCCCTGCGGGCACTTACACAACACTACAGGCCCCTACGGAAATCTACAGGAGTCTATGGGCCCCTAGGGAACCCTACAGATTTTGACAGAACCCTACGAGCCCCTCTGGAACCCTACAGAATACTCCAGGACCCGACAGCACTCTACAAGACCCTTAGCGACACAACAGAACCTCACTAAAACCCTATGGGCTCCTACAGAACACTGCAGGTGCCTACGGAACCCTACAGACCCCTACGGAATACTGCCAGCCACTACGGAAACCTATGGCCCCTACGGAACTCTACGGAACCTGACAGAAACACTGTGCGCCCCTACAGGCCCTTGCGGGCACTTGCAGAACTCTGCAGGAACCCACGGAACTTTATGGAACCCTCCCAGCCCCTACGGAAGCCTAAAGACCATTGCAGGCAGTTACGGAACGGTACAGGGCCCTAGGGAACTTTACCAGCCACTACGGAACTCTACGGGCCCCTACGGAACCCTGCAGAACCCTCCGGAACCTTACAGAATCCCACGGATTCCTACAGACTCCTGCGGGCACTTACACAACCCTAGAGGCCCCTACGGAACACTGCCAGCCCCTATGGAAGGAACCCTACGGGCCCCTACAGAACACTACTGGCTCCTGCAGTACTTTACAGGCCTCTAGGGGACCTACGAAGCTCTACGGAACCCTATGGATCCTTACGGAACAGTACGGGCCCCTTCAGACCTCTGCGGGCGCTTATGGAAACCTACAGGACCCTACGGAACTGTACGAGACTCTACAGGCCCCTAGGGAACACCACAGGCCCCTACGGAACCGTACGAGACTCTACAGGCCCCTAGGGAACACCACAGACCCCTACGGAACCCTACACAACCCTCTGGAAACTTATGGCACCCTACAAGCTCCTACCAACCCCTGCGGGCACTTACACAACCCTACAGGCCCCTACGGAAATCTATGGGACTCTACGGGCACCTAGGGAACCCTTCAGATTTCGACGGAACCCTACGAGCCCCTCTGGAACCCTACAGAATACTCCAGGACCCGACAGCACTCTACAAGACCCTTAGCAACACAACGGAACCTCACTAAAACCCTATGGGCTCCTACAGAACACTGCAGGTGCCTACGGAACCCTACAGACCCCTGCGGAACCCTACAGACACCTGCAAGCACTTACGGAACCCTGCAGGCCCCTACGGAACCCTACAGGTCCATACAGAACCCCACAGGGCCCTACGGAACTTTACCAGCCACTATGGAACTCTACGGGTCCCTACAGAACCCTGCAGAACCCTCCAGAACCTTACAGAATCCCACGGATTCCTACAGACTCCTGCGGGCACTTACACAACCCTAGAGGACCCTACGGAACACTGCCAGCTCCTATGGAAGGAACCCTACGGGCCCCTAAAGAACACTACTGGCTCCTGCGGTACTCCAGAGGCCTCTAGGGAACCTACGAAGCTCTACGGAACCCTATCGATCCTTACGGAACAGTACGGGCCCCTTCAGACCTCTGCGGGCGCTTATGGAAACCTACAGGACCCTACGGAACTGTACGAGACTCTACAGGCCCCTAGGGAACACCACAGGCCCCTACGGAACCCTACACAACCCTCCGGAAACTTATGGAACCCTACAAGCTCCTACCAACCCCTGCGGGCACTTACACAACCCTACAGGTCCCTACGGAAATCTACGGGACTCTATGGGCCCCTAGGGAACCCTACAGATTTCGATGGAACCCTACGAGCCCCTCTGGAACCCTACAGAACACTCCAGGACCCGACAGCACTCTACAAGACCCTTAGCGACACAACAGAACCTCACTAAAAACCTATGGGCTCCTACAGAACACTGTAGGTGCCTACGGAACCCTACAGACCCCTACGGAATACTACCAGCCACTACGGAAACCTATGGCCCCTACGGAACTCTACGGAACCTGACAGAAACACTGTGCACCCCTACAGGCCCTTGCGGGCACTTGCAGAACTCTGCAGGAACCCACGGAACTTTACGGAACCCTCCCAGCCCCTACGGAAGCCTAAAGATCCTTGCAGGCAGTTACGGAACGGTACAGGGCCCTACGGAACTTTACCAGCCACTACGGAACTCTACGGGCCCCTACGGAACCCTGCAGAACCCTCCGGAACCTTACAGAATCCCACGGATTCCTACAGACTCCTGCGGGCACTTACACAACCCTAGAGGCCCCTACGGAACACTGCCAGCCCCTATGGAAGGAACCCTACGGGCCCCTACAGAACACTACTGGCTCCTGCGGTACTCTACAGGCCTCTAGGGAACCTACGAAGCTCTACGGAGCCCTATGGATCCTTACGGAACAGTACGGGCCCCTTCAGACCTCTGCGGGCGCTTATGGAAACCTACAGGACCCTACGGAACTGTACGAGACTCTACAGGCCCCTAGGGAACACCACAGGCCCCTACGGAACCGTACGAGACTCTACAGGCCCCTAGGGAACACCACAGACCCCTACGGAACCCTACACAACCCTCTGGAAACTTATGGCACCCTACAAGCTCCTATCAACCCCTGCGGGCACTTACACAACCCTACAGGCCCCTACGGAAATCTACGGGACTCTATGGGCCCCTAGGGAACCCTACAGATTTCGACGGAACCCTACGAGCCCCTCTGGAACCCTACAGAATACTCCAGGACCCGACAGCACTCTACAAGACCCTTAGCGACACAACAGAACCTCACTAAAACCCTATGGGTTCCTACAGAACACTGCAGGTGCCTACGGAACCCTACAGACCCCTACGGAATAGTACCAGCCACTACGGAAACCTATGGCCCCTACGGAACTCTACGGAACCTGACAGAAACACTGTGCGCCCCTACAGGCCCTTGCGGGCACTTGCAGAACTCTGCAGGAACCCACGGAACTTTATGGAACACTACCAGCCCCTACGGAAGCCTAAAGATCCTTGCAGGCAGTTACGGAACGGTACAGGGCCCTAGGGAACTTTACCAGCCACTACGGAACTCTACGGGTCCCTACGGAACCCTGCAGAACCCTCCGGAACCTTACAGAATCCCACGGATTCCTACAGACTCCTGCGGGCACTTACTCAACCCTAGAGGACCCTACGGAACACTACTGGCTCCTGCGGTACTCCAGAGGCCTCTAGGGAACCTACGAAGCTCTACGGAGCCCTATGGATCCTTACGGAACAGTACGGGCCCCTTCAGACCTCTGCGGGCGCTTATGGAAACCTACAGGACCCTACGGAACTGTACGAGACTCTACAGGCCCCTAGGGAACACCACAGGCCCCTACGGAACCCTACACAACCCTCCGGAAACATATGGCACCCTACAAGCTCCTACCAACCCCTGCGGGCACTTACACAACCCTACAGGCCCCTACGGAAATCTATGGGACTCTACGGGCACCTAGGGAACCCTTCAGATTTCGACGGAACCCTACGAGCCCCTCTGGAACCCTACAGAATACTCCAGGACCCGACAGCACTCTACAAGACCCTTAGCAACACAACGGAACCTCACTAAAACCCTATGGGCTCCTACAGAACACTGCAGGTGCCTACGGAACCCTACAGACCCCTACGGAACCCTACAGACACCTGCGGGCACTTACGGAACCCTGCAGGCCCCTACGGAACCCTACAGGTCCATACAGAACCCCACAGGGCCCTACGGAACTTTACCAGCCACTATGGAACTCTACGGTCCCCTACGGAACCCTGCAGAACCCTCCAGAACCTTACAGAATCCCACGGATTCCTACAGACTCCTGCGGGCACTTACACAACCCTAGAGGACCCTACGGAACACTGCCAGCTCCTATGGAAGGAACCCTACGGGCCCCTACAGAACACTACTGGCTCCTGCGGTACTCTACAGGCCTCTAGGGAACCTACGAAGCTCTACGGAGCCCTATGGATCCTTACGGAACACTACGGGCCCCTTCAGACCTCTGCGGGCGCTTATGGAAACCTACAGGACCCTACGGAACTGTACGAGACTCTACAGGCCCCTAGGGAACACCACAGGCCCCTACGGAACCGTACGAGACTCTACAGGCCCCTAGGGAACACCACAGACCCCTACGGAACCCTACACAACCCTCTGGAAACTTATGGCACCCTACAAGCTCCTATCAACCCCTGCGGGCACTTACACAACCCTACAGGTCCCTACGGAAATCTACGGGACTCTATGGGCCCCTAGGGAACCCTACAGATTTCGACGGAACCCTACGAGCCCCTCTGGAACCCTACAGAATACTCCAGGACCCGACAGCACTCTACAAGACCCTTAGCGACACAACAGAACCTCACTAAAAACCTATGGGTTCCTACAGAACACTGCAGGTGCCTACGGAACCCTACAGACCCCTACGGAATAGTACCAGCCACTACGGAAACCTATGGCCCCTACGGAACTCTACGGAACCTGACAGAAACACTGTGCGCCCCTACAGGCCCTTGCGGGCACTTGCAGAACTCTGCAGGAACCCACGGAACTTTATGGAACACTACCAGCCCCTACGGAAGCCTAAAGATCCTTGCAGGCAGTTACGGAACGGTACAGGGCCCTAGGGAACTTTACCAGCCACTACGGAACTCTACGGGTCCCTACGGAACCCTGCAGAACCCTCCGGAACCTTACAGAATCCCACGGATTCCTACAGACTCCTGCGGGCACTTACTCAACCCTAGAGGACCCTACGGAACACTACTGGCTCCTGCGGTACTCCAGAGGCCTCTAGGGAACCTACGAAGCTCTACGGAGCCCTATGGATCCTTACGGAACAGTACGGGCCACTTCAGACCTCTGCGGGCGCTTATGGAAACCTACAGGACCCTACGGAACTGTACGAGACTCTACAGGCCCCTAGGGAACACCACAGGCCCCTACGGAACCCTACACAACCCTCCGGAAACATATGGCACCCTACAAGCTCCTACCAACCCCTGCGGGCACTTACACAACCCTACAGGCCCCTACGGAAATCTATGGGACTCTACGGGCACCTAGGGAACCCTTCAGATTTCGACGGAACCCTACGAGCCCCTCTGGAACCCTACAGAATACTCCAGGACCCGACAGCACTCTACAAGACCCTTAGCAACACAACGGAACCTCACTAAAACCCTATGGGCTCCTACAGAACACTGCAGGTGCCTACGGAACCCTACAGACCCCTACGGAACCCTACAGACACCTGCGGGCACTTACAGAACCCTGCAGGCCCCTACGGAACCCTACAGGTCCATACAGAACCCCACAGGGCCCTACGGAACTTTACCAGCCACTATGGAACTCTACGGTCCCCTACGGAACCCTGCAGAACCCTCCAGAACCTTACAGAATCCCACGGATTCCTACAGACTCCTGCGGGCACTTACACAACCCTAGAGGACCCTACGGAACACTGCCAGCTCCTATGGAAGGAACCCTACGGGCCCCTACAGAACACTACTGGCTCCTGCGGTACTCTACAGGCCTCTAGGGAACCTACGAAGCTCTACGGAGCCCTATGGATCCTTACGGAACACTACGGGCCCCTTCAGACCTCTGCGGGCGCTTATGGAAACCTACAGGACCCTACGGAACTGTACGAGACTCTACAGGCCCCTAGGGAACACCACAGACCCCTACGGAACACTACACAACCCTCTGGAAACTTATGGAACCCTACAAGCTCCTACCAACCCCTGCGGGCACTTACACAACCCTACAGGTCCCTACGGAAATCTACGGGACTCTATGGGCCCCTAGGGAAGCCTACAGATTTCGACGAAACCCTACGAGCCCCTCTGGAACCCTACAGAACACTCCAGGACCCGACAGCACTCTACAAGACCCTTAGCGACACAACAGAACCTCACTAAAAACCTATGGGCTCCTACAGAACACTGCAGGTGCCTACGGAACCCTACAGACCCCTACGGAATACTACCAGCCACTACGGAAACCTATGGCCCCTACGGAACTCTACGGAACCTGACAGAAACACTGTGCACCCCTACAGGCCCTTGCGGGCACTTGCAGAACTCTGCAGGAACCCACGGAACTTTACGGAACCCTCCCAGCCCCTACGGAAGCCTAAAGATCCTTGCAGGCAGTTACGGAACGGTACAGGGCCCTACGGAACTTTACCAGCCACTACGGAACTCTACGGGCCCCTACGGAATCCTGCAGAACCCTCCGGAACCTTACAGAATCCCACGGATTCCTACAGACTCCTGCGGGCACTTACACAACCCTACAGGCCCCTACGGAACACTGCCAGCCCCTATGGAAGGAACCCTACAGGCCCCTACAGAACACTACTGGCTCCTGCGGTACTCTACAGGCCTCTAGGGAACCTACGAAGCTCTACGGAGCCCTATGGATCCTTACGGAACTGTACGGGCCCCTTCAGACCTCTGCGGGTGCTTATGGAAACCTACAGGACCCTACGGAACTGTACGAGACTCTACAGGCCCCTAGGGAACACTACAGGCCCCTACGGAACTGTACGAGACTCTACAGGCCCCTAGGGAACACCACAGACCCCTACGGTACCCTACACAACCCTCCGGAAACATATGGCACCCTACAAGCTCCTACCAATCCCTGCGGGCACTTACACAACCCTACAGGCCCCTACGGAAATCTACGGGACTCTATGGGCCCCTAGGGAACCCTATAGATTTCGATGGAACCCAACGAGCCCCTCTGGAACCCTACAGAATACTACAGGACCCGACAGCACTCTACAAGACCCTTAGCAACACAACGGAACCTCACTAAAACCCTATGGGCTCCTACAGAACACTGTAGGTGCCTACGGAAACCTACAGACCCCTACAGAATACTACCAGCCACTACAGAAAAATATGGCCCCTACGGAACTCTACGGAACCTGGCAGAAACACTGTGGGCCCCTACAGGCCCTTGCGGGCACTTGCAGAACTCTGCAGGAACCCACGGAACTTTATGGAACACTACCAGCCCCTACGGAAGCCTAAAGACCCTTGCAGGCAGTTACGGAACGGTACAGGGCCCTAGGGAACTTTACCAGCCACTGTGGAACTCTACGGGCCCCTACGGAACCCTGCAGAACCCTCCAGAACCTTACAGAATCCCACGGATTCCTACAGACTCCTGCGGGCACTTACTCAACCCTAGAGGACCCTACGGAACACTGCCAGCTCCTATGGAAGGAACCCTACGGGCCCCTACAGAACACTACTGGCTCCTGCGGTACTCCAGAGGCCTCTAGGGAACCTACGAAGCTCTACGGAGCCCTATGGATCCTTATGGAACAGGACGGGCCCCTTCAGACCTCTGGGGGCGCTTATGGAAACCTACAGGACCCTACGGAACTGTACGAGACTCTACAGGCCCCTAGGGAACACCACAGACCCCTACGGAACTGTACGAGACTCTACAGGCCCCTAGGGAATACCACAGACCCCTACGGAACCCTACACAACCCTCTGGAAACATATGGCACCCTACAAGCTCCTACCAACCCCTGCGGGCACTTACACAACCCTACAGGCCCCTACGGAAATCTACGGGACTCTATGGGCCCCTAGAGAACCCTACAGATTTTGACAGTACCCTACAAGCCCCTCTGGAACCCTACAGAATACTCCAGGACCCAACAGCACTCTACAAGACCCTTAGCAACACAACGGAACCTCACTAAAACCCTATGGGCTCCTACAGAACACTGCAGGTGCCTACGGAAACCTACAGACCCCTACAGAATACTACCAGCCATTACAGAAAAATATGGCCCCTACGGAACTCTACGGAACCTGGCAGAAACACTGTGGGCCCCAACAGGCCCTTGCGGGCACTTGCAGAACTCTGCAGGAACCCACGGAACTTTATGGAACCCTCCCAGCCCCTACGGAAGCCTAAAGACCATTGCAGGCAGTTACGGAATGGTACAGGGCCCTAGGGAACTTTACCAGCCACTACGGAACTCTACGGGCCCCTACGGAACCCTGCAGAACCCTCCAGAACCTTACAGAATCCCACGGATTCCTACAGACTCCTGCGGGCACTTACTCAACCCTAGAGGACCCTACGGAACACTACTGGCTCCTGCGGTACTCCAGAGGCCTCTAGGGAACCTACGAAGCTCTACGGAACCCTATGGATCCTTACGGAACAGTACGGGCCCCTTCAGACCTCTGCGGGCGCTTATGGAAACCTACAGGACCCTACGGAACTGTACGAGACTCTACAGGCCCCTAGGGAACACCACAGGCCCCTACGGAACCGTACGAGACTCTACAGGCCCCTAGGGAACACCACAGACCCCTACGGAACCCTACACAACCCTCTGGAAACTTATGGCACCCTACAAGCTCCTATCAACCCCTGCGGGCACTTACACAACCCTACAGGTCCCTACGGAAATCTACGGGACTCTATGGGCCCCTAGGGAACCCTACAGATTTCGACGGAACCCTACGAGCCCCTCTGGAACCCTACAGAATACTCCAGGACCCGACAGCACTCTACAAGACCCTTAGCGACACAACAGAACCTCACTAAAACCCTATGGGTTCCTACAGAACACTGCAGGTGCCTACGGAACCCTACAGACCCCTACGGAATAGTACCAGCCACTACGGAAACCTATGGCCCCTACGGAACTCTACGGAACCTGGCAGAAACACTGTGCGCCCCTACAGGCCCTTGCGGGCACTTGCAGAACTCTGCAGGAACCCACGGAACTTTATGGAACACTACCAGCCCCTACGGAAGCCTAAAGATCCTTGCAGGCAGTTACGGAACGGTACAGGGCCCTAGGGAACTTTACCAGCCACTACGGAACTCTACGGGTCCCTACGGAACCCTGCAGAACCCTCCGGAACCTTACAGAATCCCACGGATTCCTACAGACTCCTGCGGGCACTTACTCAACCCTAGAGGACCCTACGGAACACTACTGGCTCCTGCGGTACTCCAGAGGCCTCTAGGGAACCTACGAAGCTCTACGGAGCCCTATGGATCCTTACGGAACAGTACGGGCCACTTCAGACCTCTGCGGGCGCTTATGGAAACCTACAGGACCCTACGGAACTGTACGAGACTCTACAGGCCCCTAGGGAACACCACAGGCCCCTACGGAACCCTACACAACCCTCCGGAAACATATGGCACCCTACAAGCTCCTACCAACCCCTGCGGGCACTTACACAACCCTACAGGCCCCTACGGAAATCTATGGGACTCTACGGGCACCTAGGGAACCCTTCAGATTTCGACGGAACCCTACGAGCCCCTCTGGAACCCTACAGAATACTCCAGGACCCGACAGCACTCTACAAGACCCTTAGCAACACAACGGAACCTCACTAAAACCCTATGGGCTCCTACAGAACACTGCAGGTGCCTACGGAACCCTACAGACCCCTACGGAACCCTACAGACACCTGCGGGCACTTACAGAACCCTGCAGGCCCCTACGGAACCCTACAGGTCCATACAGAACCCCACAGGGCCCTACGGAACTTTACCAGCCACTATGGAACTCTACGGTCCCCTACGGAACCCTGCAGAACCCTCCAGAACCTTACAGAATCCCACGGATTCCTACAGACTCCTGCGGGCACTTACACAACCCTAGAGGACCCTACGGAACACTGCCAGCTCCTATGGAAGGAACCCTACGGGCCCCTACAGAACACTACTGGCTCCTGCGGTACTCTACAGGCCTCTAGGGAACCTACGAAGCTCTACGGAGCCCTATGGATCCTTACGGAACACTACGGGCCCCTTCAGACCTCTGCGGGCGCTTATGGAAACCTACAGGACCCTACGGAACTGTACGAGACTCTACAGGCCCCTAGGGAACACCACAGACCCCTACGGAACACTACACAACCCTCTGGAAACTTATGGAACCCTACAAGCTCCTACCAACCCCTGCGGGCACTTACACAACCCTACAGGTCCCTACGGAAATCTACGGGACTCTATGGGCCCCTAGGGAAGCCTACAGATTTCGACGAAACCCTACGAGCCCCTCTGGAACCCTACAGAACACTCCAGGACCCGACAGCACTCTACAAGACCCTTAGCGACACAACAGAACCTCACTAAAAACCTATGGGCTCCTACAGAACACTGCAGGTGCCTACGGAACCCTACAGACCCCTACGGAATACTACCAGCCACTACGGAAACCTATGGCCCCTACGGAACTCTACGGAACCTGACAGAAACACTGTGCACCCCTACAGGCCCTTGCGGGCACTTGCAGAACTCTGCAGGAACCCACGGAACTTTACGGAACCCTCCCAGCCCCTACGGAAGCCTAAAGATCCTTGCAGGCAGTTACGGAACGGTACAGGGCCCTACGGAACTTTACCAGCCACTACGGAACTCTACGGGCCCCTACGGAATCCTGCAGAACCCTCCGGAACCTTACAGAATCCCACGGATTCCTACAGACTCCTGCGGGCACTTACACAACCCTACAGGCCCCTACGGAACACTGCCAGCCCCTATGGAAGGAACCCTACAGGCCCCTACAGAACACTACTGGCTCCTGCGGTACTCTACAGGCCTCTAGGGAACCTACGAAGCTCTACGGAGCCCTATGGATCCTTACGGAACTGTACGGGCCCCTTCAGACCTCTGCGGGTGCTTATGGAAACCTACAGGACCCTACGGAACTGTACGAGACTCTACAGGCCCCTAGGGAACACTACAGGCCCCTACGGAACTGTACGAGACTCTACAGGCCCCTAGGGAACACCACAGGCCCCTACGGTACCCTACACAACCCTCCGGAAACATATGGCACCCTACAAGCTCCTACCAATCCCTGCGGGCACTTACACAACCCTACAGGCCCCTACGGAAATCTACGGGACTCTATGGGCCCCTAGGGAACCCTATAGATTTCGATGGAACCCAACGAGCCCCTCTGGAACCCTACAGAATACTACAGGACCCGACAGCACTCTACAAGACCCTTAGCAACACAACGGAACCTCACTAAAACCCTATGGGCTCCTACAGAACACTGTAGGTGCCTACGGAAACCTACAGACCCCTACAGAATACTACCAGCCACTACAGAAAAATATGGCCCCTACGGAACTCTACGGAACCTGGCAGAAACACTGTGGGCCCCTACAGGCCCTTGCGGGCACTTGCAGAACTCTGCAGGAACCCACGGAACTTTATGGAACACTACCAGCCCCTACGGAAGCCTAAAGACCCTTGCAGGCAGTTACGGAACGGTACAGGGCCCTAGGGAACTTTACCAGCCACTGTGGAACTCTACGGGCCCCTACGGAACCCTGCAGAACCCTCCAGAACCTTACAGAATCCCACGGATTCCTACAGACTCCTGCGGGCACTTACTCAACCCTAGAGGACCCTACGGAACACTGCCAGCTCCTATGGAAGGAACCCTACGGGCCCCTACAGAACACTACTGGCTCCTGCGGTACTCCAGAGGCCTCTAGGGAACCTACGAAGCTCTACGGAGCCCTATGGATCCTTATGGAACAGGACGGGCCCCTTCAGACCTCTGGGGGCGCTTATGGAAACCTACAGGACCCTACGGAACTGTACGAGACTCTACAGGCCCCTAGGGAACACCACAGACCCCTACGGAACTGTACGAGACTCTACAGGCCCCTAGGGAATACCACAGACCCCTACGGAACCCTACACAACCCTCTGGAAACATATGGCACCCTACAAGCTCCTACCAACCCCTGCGGGCACTTACACAACCCTACAGGCCCCTACGGAAATCTACGGGACTCTATGGGCCCCTAGAGAACCCTACAGATTTTGACAGTACCCTACAAGCCCCTCTGGAACCCTACAGAATACTCCAGGACCCAACAGCACTCTACAAGACCCTTAGCAACACAACGGAACCTCACTAAAACCCTATGGGCTCCTACAGAACACTGCAGGTGCCTACGGAAACCTACAGACCCCTACAGAATACTACCAGCCATTACAGAAAAATATGGCCCCTACGGAACTCTACGGAACCTGGCAGAAACACTGTGGGCCCCAACAGGCCCTTGCGGGCACTTGCAGAACTCTGCAGGAACCCACGGAACTTTATGGAACCCTCCCAGCCCCTACGGAAGCCTAAAGACCATTGCAGGCAGTTACGGAATGGTACAGGGCCCTAGGGAACTTTACCAGCCACTACGGAACTCTACGGGCCCCTACGGAACCCTGCAGAACCCTCCAGAACCTTACAGAATCCCACGGATTCCTACAGACTCCTGCGGGCACTTACTCAACCCTAGAGGACCCTACGGAACACTACTGGCTCCTGCGGTACTCCAGAGGCCTCTAGGGAACCTACGAAGCTCTACGGAACCCTATGGATCCTTACGGAACAGTACGGGCCCCTTCAGACCTCTGCGGGCGCTTATGGAAACCTACAGGACCCTACGGAACTGTATGAGACTCTACAGGCCCCTAGGGAACACCACAGACCCCTACGGAACCCTACACAACCCTCCGGAAACATATGGCACCCTACAAGCTCCTACCAACCCCTGCGGGCACTTACACAACCTTACAGGTCCCTACGGAAATCTACGGGACTCTATGGGCCCCTAGGGAATCCTTCAGATTTCGACGGAACCCTACAAGGCCCTCCGGAACCCTACAGAATACTCCAGGACCCGACAGCACTCTACAAGACCCTTAGCAACACAACGGAACCTCACTAAAACCCTATGGGCTCCTACAGAACACTGCAGGTGCCTACGGAACCCTACAGACCCCTACGGAACCCTACAGACACCTGCGGGCACTTACGGAACCCTGCAGGCCCCTACGGAACCCTACAGGTCCATACAGAACCCCACAGGGCCCTACGGAACTTTACCAGCCACTAAGGAACTCTACGGGTCCCTACAGAACCCTGCAGAACCCTCCGCAACCTTACAGAATCCCACAGACTCCTACAGACTTCTGCGGGCACTTACACAACCCTACAGGACCCTACGGAACTGTACGAGACTCTACAGGCCCCTAGGGAACACTACAGGCCCCTACGGAACTGTACGAGACTCTACAGGCCCCTAGGGAACACCACAGACCACTACGGTACCCTACACAACCCTCCGGAAACATATGGCACCCTACAAGCTCCTACCAATCCCTGCGGGCACTTACACAACCCTACAGGCCCCTACGGAAATCTACGGGACTCTATGGGCCCCTAGGGAACCCTATAGATTTCGATGGAACCCAACGAGCCCCTCTGGAACCCTACAGAATACTACAGGACCCGACAGCACTCTACAAGACCCTTAGCAACACAACGGAACCTCACTAAAACCCTATGGGCTCCTACAGAACACTGCAGGTGCCTACGGAAACCTACAGACCCCTACGGAATACTACCAGCCACTACAGAAAAATATGGCCCCTACGGAACTCTACGGAACCTGGCAGAAACACTGTGGGCCCCTACAGGCCCTTGTGGGCACTTGCAGAACTCTGCAGGAACCCACGGAACTTTATGGAACACTACCAGCCCCTACGGAAGCCTAAAGATCCTTGCAGGCAGTTACGGAACGGTACAGGGCCCTACGGAACTTTACCAGCCACTACGGAACTCTACGGGCCCCTACGGAACCCTGCAGAACCCTCCGGAACCTTACAGAATCCCACGGATTCCTACAGACTCCTGCGGGCACTTACTCAACCCTAGAGGACCCTACGGAACACTACTGGCTCCTGCGGTACTCCAGAGGCCTCTAGGGAACCTACGAAGCTCTACGGAACCCTATGGATCCTTACGGAACAGTACGGGCCCCTTCAGACCTCTGCGGGCGCTTATGGAAACCTACAGGACCCTACGGAACTGTACGAGACTCTACAGGCCCCTAGGGAACACCACAGGCCCCTACGGAACCCTACACAACCCTCCGGAAACATATGGCACCCTACAAGCTCCTACCAACCCCTGCGGGCACTTACACAACCCTACAGGCCCCTACGGAAATCTATGGGACTCTACGGGCACCTAGGGAACCCTTCAGATTTCGACGGAACCCTACGAGCCCCTCTGGAACCCTACAGAATACTCCAGGACCCGACAGCACTCTACAAGACCCTTAGCAACACAACGGAACCTCACTAAAACCCTATGGGCTCCTACAGAACACTGCAGGTGCCTACGGAACCCTACAGACCCCTACGGAACCCTACAGACACCTGCGGGCACTTACGGAACCCTGCAGGCCCCTACGGAACCCTACAGGTCCATACAGAACCCCACAGGGCCCTACGGAACTTTACCAGCCACTATGGAACTCTACGGGCCCCTACGGAACCCTGCAGAACCCTCCAGAACCTTACAGAATCCCACGGATTCCTACAGACTCCTGCGGGCACTTACACAACCCTAGAGGACCCTACGGAACACTGCCAGCTCCTATGGAAGGAACCCTACGGGCCCCTACAGAACACTACTGGCTCCTGCGGTACTCCAGAGGCCTCTAGGGAACCTACGAAGCTCTACGGAACACTATGGATCCTTACGGAACAGTACGGGCCCCTTCAGACCTCTGCGGGCGCTTATGGAAACCTACAGGACCCTACGGAACTGTACGAGACTCTACAGGCCCCTAGGGAACACCACAGACCCCTACGGAACACTACACAACCCTCTGGAAACTTATGGAACCCTACAAGCTCCTACCAACCCCTGCGGGCACTTACACAACCCTACAGGTCCCTACGGAAATCTACGGGACTCTATGGGCCCCTAGGGAACCCTACAGATTTCGACGGAACCCTACGAGCCCCTCTGGAACCCTACAGAACACTCCAGGACCCGACAGCACTCTACAAGACCCTTAGCGACACAACAGAACCTCACTAAAAACCTATGGGCTCCTACAGAACACTGCAGGTGCCTACGGAACCCTACAGACCCCTACGGAATACTACCAGCCACTACGGAAACCTATGGCCCCTACGGAACTCTACGGAACCTGACAGAAACACTGTGCACCCCTACAGGCCCTTGCGGGCTCTTGCAGAACTCTGCAGGAACCCACGGAACTTTACGGAACCCTCCCAGCCCCTACGGAAGCCTAAAGATCCTTGCAGGCAGTTACGGAACGGTACAGGGCCCTACGGAACTTTACCAGCCACTACGGAACTCTACGGGTACCTACGGAATCCTGCAGAACCCTCCGGAACCTTACAGAATCCCACGGATTCCTACAGACTCCTGCGGGCACTTACTCAACCCTAGAGGACCCTACGGAACACTACTGGCTCCTGCGGTACTCCAGAGGCCTCTAGGGAACCTACGAAGCTCTACGGAACCCTATGGATCCTTACGGAACAGTACGGGCCCCTTCAGACCTCTGCGGGCGCTTATGGAAACCTACAGGACCCTACGGAACTGTACGAGACTCTACAGGCCCCTAGGGAACACCACAGGCCCCTACGGAACCCTACACAACCCTCCGGAAACATATGGCACCCTACAAGCTCCTACCAACCCCTGCGGGCACTTACACAACCCTACAGGCCCCTACGGAAATCTATGGGACTCTACGGGCACCTAGGGAACCCTTCAGATTTCGACGGAACCCTACGAGCCCCTCTGGAACCCTACAGAATACTCCAGGACCCGACAGCACTCTACAAGACCCTTAGCAACACAACGGAACCTCACTAAAACCCTATGGGCTCCTACAGAACACTGCAGGTGCCTACGGAACCCTACAGACCCCTACGGAACCCTACAGACACCTGCGGGCACTTACGGAACCCTGCAGGCCCCTACGGAACCCTACAGGTCCATACAGAACCCCACAGGGCCCTACGGAACTTTACCAGCCACTATGGAACTCTACGGTCCCCTACGGAACCCTGCAGAACCCTCCGCAACCTTACAGAATCCCACGGATTCCTACAGACTCCTGCGGGCACTTACACAACCCTAGAGGACCCTACGGAACACTGCCAGCTCCTATGGAAGGAACCCTACGGGCCCCTACAGAACACTACTGGCTCCTGCGGTACTCCAGAGGCCTCTAGGGAACCTACGAAGCTCTACGGAACACTATGGATCCTTACGGAACAGTACGGGCCCCTTCAGACCTCTGCGGGCGCTTATGGAAACCTACAGGACCCTACGGAACTGTACGAGACTCTACAGGCCCCTAGGGAACACCACAGACCCCTACGGAACACTACACAACCCTCTGGAAACTTATGGAACCCTACAAGCTCCTACCAACCCCTGCGGGCACTTACACAACCCTACAGGTCCCTACGGAAATCTACGGGACTCTATGGGCCCCTAGGGAAGCCTACAGATTTCGACGAAACCCTACGAGCCCCTCTGGAACCCTACAGAACACTCCAGGACCCGACAGCACTCTACAAGACCCTTAGCGACACAACAGAACCTCACTAAAAACCTATGGGCTCCTACAGAACACTGCAGGTGCCTACGGAACCCTACAGACCCCTACGGAATACTACCAGCCACTACGGAAACCTATGGCCCCTACGGAACTCTACGGAACCTGACAGAAACACTGTGCACCCCTACAGGCCCTTGCGGGCACTTGCAGAACTCTGCAGGAACCCACGGAACTTTACGGAACCCTCCCAGCCCCTACGGAAGCCTAAAGATCCTTGCAGGCAGTTACGGAACGCTACAGGGCCCTACGGAACTTTACCAGCCACTACGGAACTCTACGGGCCCCTACGGAATCCTGCAGAACCCTCCGGAACCTTACAGAATCCCACGGATTCCTACAGACTCCTGCGGGCACTTACACAACCCTACAGGCCCCTACGGAACACTGCCAGCCCCTATGGAAGGAAGCCTACGGGCCCCTACAGAACACTACTGGCTCCTGCGGTACTCTACAGGCCTCTAGGGAACCTACGAAGCTCTACGGAGCCCTATGGATCCTTACGGAACTGTACGGGCCCCTTCAGACCTCTGCGGGCGCTTATGGAAACCTACAGGACCCTACGGAACTGTACGAGACTCTACAGGCCCCTAGGGAACACTACAGGCCCCTACGGAACTGTACGAGACTCTACAGGCCCCTAGGGAACACCACAGACCACTACGGTACCCTACACAACCCTCCGGAAACATATGGCACCCTACAAGCTCCTACCAATCCCTGCGGGCACTTACACAACCCTACAGGCCCCTACGGAAATCTACGGGACTCTATGGGCCCCTAGGGAACCCTATAGATTTCGATGGAACCCAACGAGCCCCTCTGGAACCCTACAGAATACTCCAGGACCCGACAGCACTCTACAAGACCCTTAGCAACACAACGGAACCTCACTAAAACCCTATGGGCTCCTACAGAACACTGCAGGTGCCTACGGAAACCTACAGACCCCTACGGAATACTACCAGCCACTACAGAAAAATATGGCCCCTACGGAACTCTACGGAACCTGGCAGAAACACTGTGGGCCCCTACAGGCCCTTGCGGGCACTTGCAGAACTCTGCAGGAACCCACGGAACTTTATGGAACCCTCCCGGCCCCTACGGAAGCCTAAAGACCCTTGCAGGCAGTTACGGAACGGTACAGGGCCCTAGGGGACTCTACCAGCCACTAAGGAACTCTACGGTCCCCTACGGAACCCTGCAGAACCCTCCAGAACCTTACAGAATCCCACGGATTCCTACAGACTCCTGCGGGCACTTACTCAACCCTAGAGGACCCTACGGAACACTGCCAGCTCCTATGGAAGGAACCCTACGAGCCCCTACAGAACACTACTGACTCCTGCGGTACTCCAGAGGCCTCTAGGGAACCTACGAAGCTCTACGGAGCCCTATGGATCCTTATGGAACAGGACGGGCCCCTTCAGACCTCTGCGGGCGCTTATGGAAACCTACAGGACCCTACGGAACTGTACGAGACTCTACAGGCCCCTAGGGAACACCACAGACCCCTACGGAACTGTACGAGACTCTACAGGCCCCTAGGGAACACCACAGACCCCTACGGAACCCTACACAACCCTCTGGAAACATATGGCACCCTACAAGCTCCTACCAACCCCTGCGGGCACTTACACAACCCTACAGGCCCCTACGGAAATCTACGGAACTCTATGGGCCCCTAGGGAACCCTACAGATTTTGACAGTACCCTACAAGCCCCTCTGGAACCCTACAGAATACTCCAGGACCCGACAGCACTCTACAAGACCCTTAGCAACACAACGGAACCTCACGAAAACCCTATGGGCTCCTACAGAACACTGCAGGTGCCTACGGAAACCTACAGACCCCTACGGAATACTACCAGCCACTACAGAAAAATATGGCCCCTACGGAACTCTACGGAACCTGGCAGAAACACTGTGGGCCCCTACAGGCCCTTGCGGGCACTTGCAGAACTCTGCAGGAACCCACGGAACTTTATGGAACCCTCCCAGCCCCTACGGAAGCCTAAAGACCCTTGCAGGCAGTTACGGAACGGTACAGGGCCCTAGGGAACTTTACCAGCCACTGTGGAACTCTACGGGTCCCTACGGAACCCTGCAGAACCCTCCGGAACCTTACAGAATCCCACAGACTCCTACAGACTTCTGCAGGCACTTACTCAACCCTAGAGGACCCTACGGAACACTGCCAGCCCCTATGGAAGGAACCCTACGGGCCCCTAAAGAACACTACTGGCTCCTGCGGTACTCCACAGGCCTCTAGGGAACCTACGAAGCTCTACAGAACCCTATGGATCCTTACGGAACAGTACGGGCCCCTTCAGACCTCTGCGGGCGCTTATGGAAACCTACAGGACCCTACGGAACTGTATGAGACTCTACAGGCCCCTAGGGAACACCACAGGCCCCTACGGAACCCTACACAACCCTCCGGAAACATATGGCACCCTACAAGCTCCTACCAACCCCTGCGGGCACTTACACAACCCTACAGGCCCCTACGGAAATATACGGGACTCTACGGGCCCCTAGGGAACCCTTCAGATTTCGACGGAACCCTACAAGGCCCTCTGGAACCCTACAGAATACTCCAGGACCCGACAGCACTCTACAAGACCCTTAGCAACACAACGGAACCTCACTAAAACCCTATGGGCTCCTACAGAACACTGCAGGTGCCTACGGAACCCTACAGACCCCTACGGAACCCTACAGACACCTGCGGGCACTTACGGAACCCTGCAGGCCCCTACGGAACCCTAAAGGTCCATACAGAACCCCACAGGTCCATACAGAACCCCACAGGGCCCTACGGAACTTTACCAGCCACTACGGAACTCTACGGGTCCCTACGGAACCCTGAAGAACCCTCCGCAGCCTTACAGAATCCCAAAGACTCCTACAGACTTCTGCGGGCACTTACACAACCCTACAGGTCCCTACGGAACTGTACGAGACTCTACAGGCCCCTAGGGAACACTACAGGCCCCTACGGAACTGTACGAGACTCTACAGGCCCCTAGGGAACACCACAGACCACTACGGTACCCTACACAACCCTCCGGAAACATATGGCACCCTACAAGCTCCTACCAATCCCTGCGGGCACTTACACAACCCTACAGGCCCCTACGGAAATCTACGGGACTCTATGGGCCCCTAGGGAACCCTATAGATTTCGATGGAACCCAACGAGCCCCTCTGGAACCCTACAGAATACTACAGGACCCGACAGCACTCTACAAGACCCTTAGCAACACAACGGAACCTCACTAAAACCCTATCGGCTCCTACAGAACACTGCAGGTGCCTACGGAAACCTACAGACCCCTACGGAATACTACCAGCCACTACAGAAAAATATGGCCCCTACGGAACTCTACGGAACCTGGCAGAAACACTGTGGGCCCCTACAGGCCCTTGTGGGCACTTGCAGAACTCTGCAGGAACCCACGGAACTTTATGGAACACTACCAGCCCCTACGGAAGCCTAAAGATCCTTGCAGGCAGTTACGGAACGGTACAGGGCCCTACGGAACTTTACCAGCCACTACGGAACTCTACGGGCCCCTACGGAACCCTGCAGAACCCTCCGGAACCTTACAGAATCCCACGGATTCCTACAGACTCCTGCGGGCACTTACTCAACCCTAGAGGACCCTACGGAACACTACTGGCTCCTGCGGTACTCCAGAGGCCTCTAGGGAACCTACGAAGCTCTACGGAACCCTATGGATCCTTACGGAACAGTACGGGCCCCTTCAGACCTCTGCGGGCGCTTATGGAAACCTACAGGACCCTACGGAACCGTACGAGACTCTACAGGCCCCTAGGGAACACCACAGGCCCCTACGGAACCCTACACAACCCTCCGGAAACATATGGCACCCTACAAGCTCCTACCAACCCCTGCGGGCACTTACACAACCCTACAGGCCCCTACGGAAATCTATGGGACTCTACGGGCACCTAGGGAACCCTTCAGATTTCGACGGAACCCTACGAGCCCCTCTGGAACCCTACAGAATACTCCAGGACCCGACAGCACTCTACAAGACCCTTAGCAACACAACGGAACCTCACTAAAACCCTATGGGCTCCTACAGAACACTGCAGGTGCCTACGGAACCCTACAGACCCCTACGGAACCCTACAGACACCTGCGGGCACTTACGGAACCCTGCAGGCCCCTACGGAACCCTACAGGTCCATACAGAACCCCACAGGGCCCTACGGAACTTTACCAGCCACTATGGAACTCTACGGTCCCCTACGGAACCCTGCAGAACCCTCTGGAACCTTACAGAATCCCACGGATTCCTACAGACTCCTGCGGGCACTTACACAACCCTAGAGGACCCTACGGAACACTGCCAGCTCCTATGGAAGGAACCCTACGGGCCCCTACAGAACACTACTGGCTCCTGCGGTACTCCAGAGGCCTCTAGGGAACCTACGAAGCTCTACGGAACCCTATGGATCCTTACGGAACAGTACGGGCCCCTTCAGACCTCTGCGGGCGCTTATGGAAACCTACAGGACCCTACGGAACTGTACGAGACTCTACAGGCCCCTAGGGAACACCACAGACCCCTACGGAACACTACACAACCCTCTGGAAACTTATGGAACCCTACAAGCTCCTACCAACCCCTGCGGGCACTTACACAACCCTACAGGTCCCTACGGAAATCTACGGGACTCTATGGGCCCCTAGGGAACCCTACAGATTTCGACGGAACCCTACGAGCCCCTCTGGAACCCTACAGAACACTCCAGGACCCGACAGCACTCTACAAGACCCTTAGCGACACAACAGAACCTCACTAAAAACCTATGGGCTCCTACAGAACACTGCAGGTGCCTACGGAACCCTACAGACCCCTACGGAATACTACCAGCCACTACGGAAACCTATGGCCCCTACGGAACTCTACGGAACCTGACAGAAACACTGTGCACCCCTACAGGCCCTTGCGGGCACTTGCAGAACTCTGCAGGAACCCACGGAACTTTACGGAACCCTCCCAGCCCCTACGGAAGCCTAAAGATCCTTGCAGGCAGTTACGGAACGGTACAGGGCCCTACGGAACTTTACCAGCCACTACGGAACTCTACGGGTACCTACGGAATCCTGCAGAACCCTCCGGAACCTTACAGAATCCCACGGATTCCTACAGACTCCTGCGGGCACTTACACAACCCTACAGGCCCCTACGGAACACTGCCAGCCCCTATGGAAGGAACCCTACAGGCCCCTACAGAACACTACTGGCTCCTGCGGTACTCCAGAGGCCTCTAGGGAACCTACGAAGCTCTACGGAGCCCTATGGATCCTTACGGAACTGTACGGGCCCCTTCAGACCTCTGCGGGCGCTTATGGAAACCTACAGGACCCTACGGAACTGTACGAGACTCTACAGGCCCCTAGGGAACACTACAGGCCCCTACGGAACTGTACGAGACTCTACAGGCCCCTAGGGAACACCACAGACCCCTAAGGTACCCTACACAACCCTCCGGAAACATATGGCACCCTACAAGCTCCTACCAATCCCTGCGGGCACTTACACAACCCTACAGGCCCCTACGGAAATCTACGGGACTCTATGGGCCCCTAGGGAACCCTATAGATTTCGATGGAACCCAACGAGCCCCTCTGGAACCCTACAGAATACTCCAGGACCCGACAGCACTCTACAAGACCCTTAGCAACACAACGGAACCTCACTAAAACCCTATGGGCTCCTACAGAACACTGTAGGTGCCTACGGAAACCTACAGACCCCTACAGAATACTACCAGCCAATACAGAAAAATATGGCCCCTACGGAACTCTACGGAACCTGGCAGAAACACTGTGGGCCCCTACAGGCCCTTGCGGGCACTTGCAGAACTCTGCAGGAACCCACGGAACTTTATGGAACCCTCCCAGCCCCTACGGAAGCTTAAAGACCCTTGCAGGCAGTTACGGAACGGTACAGGGCCCTAGGGAACTTTACCAGCCACTGTGGAACTCTACGGGCCCCTACGGAACCCTGCAGAACCCTCCAGAACCTTACAGAATCCCACGGATTCCTACAGACTCCTGCGGGCACTTACTCAACCCTAGAGGACCCTACGGAACACTGCCAGCTCCTATGGAAGGAACCCTACGGGCCCCTACAGAACACTACTGGCTCCTGCGGTACTCCAGAGGCCTCTAGGGAACCTACGAAGCTCTACGGAGCCCTATGGATCCTTATGGAACAGGACGGGCCCCTTCAGACCTCTGCGGGCGCTTATGGAAACCTACAGGACCCTACGGAACTGTACGAGACTCTACAGGCCCCTAGGGAACACCACAGACCCCTACGGAACTGTACGAGACTCTACAGGCCCCTAGGGAACACCACAGACCCCTAGGGAACCCTACACAACCCTCTGGAAACATATGGCACCCTACAAGCTCCTACCAACCCCTGCGGGCACTTACACAACCCTACAGGCCCCTACGGAAATCTACGGGACTCTATGGGCCCCTAGAGAACCCTACAGATTTTGACAGTACCCTACAAGCCCCTCTGGAACCCTACAGAATACTCCAGGACCCGACAGCACTCTACAAGACCCTTAGCAACACAACGGAACCTCACTAAAACCCTATGGGCTCCTACAGAACACTGCAGGTGCCTACGGAAACCTACAGACACCTACAGAATACTACCAGCCATTACAGAAAAATATGGCCCCTACGGAACTCTACGGAACCTGGCAGAAACACTGTGGGCCCCAACAGGCCCTTGCGGGCACTTGCAGAACTCTGCAGGAACCCACGGAACTTTATGGAACCCTCCCAGCCCCTACGGAAGCCTAAAGACCATTGCAGGCAGTTACGGAATGGTACAGGGCCCTAGGGAACTTTACCAGCCACTACGGAACTCTACGGGCCCCTACGGAACCCTGCAGAACCCTCCAGAACCTTACAGAATCCCACGGATTCCTACAGACTCCTGCGGGCACTTACTCAACCCTAGAGGACCCTACGGAACACTACTGGCTCCTGCGGTACTCCAGAGGCCTCTAGGGAACCTACGAAGCTCTACGGAACCCTATGGATCCTTACGGAACAGTACGGGCCCCTTCAGACCTCTGCGGGCGCTTATGGAAACCTACAGGACCCTACGGAACTGTATGAGACTCTACAGGCCCCTAGGGAACACCACAGACCCCTACGGAACCCTACACAACCCTCCGGAAACATATGGCACCCTACAAGCTCCTACCAACCCCTGCGGGCACTTACACAACCTTACAGGTCCCTACGGAAATCTACGGGACTCTACGGGCCCCTAGGGAATCCTTCAGATTTCGACGGAACCCTACAAGGCCCTCTGGAACCCTACAGAATACTCCAGGACCCGACAGCACTCTACAAGACCCTTAGCAACACAACGGAACCTCACTAAAACCCTATGGGCTCCTACAGAACACTGCAGGTGCCTACGGAACCCTACAGACCCCTACGGAACCCTACAGACACCTGCGGGCACTTACGGAACCCTGCAGGCCCCTACGGAACCCTACAGGTCCATACAGAACCCCACAGGGCCCTACAGAACTTTACCAGCCACTACGGAACTCTACGGGTCCCTACGGAACCCTGCAGAACCCTCCGCAACCTTACAGAATCCCACAGACTCCTACAGACTTCTGCGGGCACTTACACAACCCTACAGGACCCTACGGAACTGTACGAGACTCTACAGGCCCCTAGGGAACACTACAGGCCCCTACGGAACTGTACGAGACTCTACAGGCCCCTAGGGAACACCACAGACCACTACGGTACCCTACACAACCCTCCGGAAACATATGGCACCCTACAAGCTCCTACCAATCCCTGCGGGCACTTACACAACCCTACAGGCCCCTACGGAAATCTACGGGACTCTATGGGCCCCTAGGGAACCCTATAGATTTCGATGGAACCCAACGAGCCCCTCTGGAACCCTACAGAATACTACAGGACCCGACAGCACTCTACAAGACCCTTAGCAACACAACGGAACCTCACTAAAACCCTATGGGCTCCTACAGAACACTGCAGGTGCCTGCGGAAACCTACAGACCCCTACGGAATACTACCAGCCACTACAGAAAAATATGGCCCCTACGGAACTCTACGGAACCTGGCAGAAACACTGTGGGCCCCTACAGGCCCTTGCGGGCACTTGCAGAACTCTGCAGGAACCCACGGAACTTTATGGAACACTACCAGCCCCTACGGAAGCCTAAAGATCCTTGCAGGCAGTTACGGAACGGTACAGGGCCCTACGGAACTTTACCAGCCACTACGGAACTCTACGGGCCCCTACGGAACCCTGCAGAACCCTCCGGAACCTTACAGAATCCCACGGATTCCTACAGACTCCTGCGGGCACTTACTCAACCCTAGAGGACCCTACGGAACACTACTGGCTCCTGCGGTACTCCAGAGGCCTCTAGGGAACCTACGAAGCTCTACAGAACCCTATGGATCCTTACGGAACAGTACGGGCCCCTTCAGACCTCTGCGGGCGCTTATGGAAACCTACAGGACCCTACGGAACTGTATGAGACTCTACAGGCCCCTAGGGAACACCACAGGCCCCTACGGAACCCTACACAACCCTCCGGAAACATATGGCACCCTACAAGCTCCTACCAACCCCTGCGGGCACTTACACAACCCTACAGGCCCCTACGGAAATATACGGGACTCTACGGGCCCCTAGGGAACCCTTCAGATTTCGACGGAACCCTACAAGGCCCTCTGGAACCCTACAGAATACTCCAGGACCCGACAGCACTCTACAAGACCCTTAGCAACACAACGGAACCTCACTAAAACCCTATGGGCTCCTACAGAACACTGCAGGTGCCTACGGAACCCTACAGACCCCTACGGAACCCTACAGACACCTGCGGGCACTTACGGAACCCTGCAGGCCCCTACGGAACCCTAAAGGTCCATACAGAACCCCACAGGTCCATACAGAACCCCACAGGGCCCTACGGAACTTTACCAGCCACTACGGAACTCTACGGGTCCCTACGGAACCCTGAAGAACCCTCCGCAGCCTTACAGAATCCCAAAGACTCCTACAGACTTCTGCGGGCACTTACACAACCCTACAGGTCCCTACGGAAATCTACGGGACTCTATGGGCCCTTAGGGAACCCTTCAGATTTCGATGGAACCCTACGAGCCCCTCTGGAACCCTACAGAATACTCCAGGACCCGACAGCACTCTACAAGACCCTTAGCAACACAACGGAACCTCACTAAAACCCTGTGGGCTCCTACAGAACACTGTAGGTGCCTACGGAAACCTACAGACCCCTACAGAATACTACCAGCCACTACAGAAAAATATGGCCCCTACGGAACTCTACGGAACCTGGCAGAAACACTGTGCGCCCCTACAGGCCCTTGTGGGCACTTGCAGAACTCTGCAGGAACCCACGGAACTTTATGGAACCCTACCAGCCCCTACGGAAGCCTAAAGACCCTTGCAGGCAGTTACGGAACGGTACAGGGCCCTAGGGAACTTTACCAGCCACTACGGAACTCTACGGGCCCCTACGGAACCCTGCAGAACCCTCCAGAACCTTACAGAATCCCACGGATTCTTACAGACTCCTGCGGGCACTTACTCAACCCTAGAGGACCCTACGGAACACTACTGGCTCCTGCGGTACTCCAGAGGCCTCTAGGGAACCTACGAAGCTCTACGGAACCCTATGGATCCTTACGGAACAGTACGGGCCCCTTCAGACCTCTGCGGGCGCTTATGGAAACCTACAGGACCCTACGGAACTGTACGAGACTCTACAGGCCCCTAGGGAACTCTACAGGCCCCTACGGAATGGTACGAGACTCTACAGGCCCCTAGGGAACACCACAGGCCCCTACGGAACCCTACACAACCCTCCGGAAACATATGGCACCCTACAAGCTCCTACCAACCCCTGCGGGCACTTACACAACCCTACAGGCCCCTACGGAAATCTACGGGACTCTACGGGCACCTAGGGAATCCTTCAGATTTCGACGGAACCCTACAAGGCCCTCTGGAACCCTACAGAATACTCCAGGACCCGACAGCACTCTACAAGACCCTTAGCAACACAACGGAACCTCACTAAAACCCTATGGGCTCCTACAGAACACTGCAGGTGCCTACGGAACCCTACAGACCCCTACGGAACCCTACAGACACCTGCGGGCACTTACGGAACCCTGCAGGCCCCTACGGAACCCTACAGGTCCATACAGAACCCCACAGGGCCCTACAGAACTTTACCAGCCACTACGGAACTCTACGGGTCCCTACGGAACCCTGCAGAACCCTCCGCAACCTTACAGAATCCCACAGACTCCTACAGACTTCTGCGGGCACTTACACAACCCTACAGGTCCCTACGGAAATCTACGGGACTCTATGGGCCCTTAGGGAACCCTATAGATTTCGATGGAACCCTACGAGCCCCTCTGGAACCCTACAGAATACTCCAGGACCCGACAGCACTCTACAAGACCCTTAGCAACACAACGGAACCTCACGAAAACCCTATGGGCTCCTACAGAACACTGTAGGTGCCTACGGAAACCTACAGACCCCTACGGAATACTACCAGCCACTACAGAAAAATATGGCCCCTACGGAACTCTACGGAACCTGGCAGAAACACTGTGGGCCCCTACAGGCCCTTGCGGGCACTTGCAGAACTCTGCAGGAACCCACGGAACTTTATGGAACCCTCCCAGCCCCTACGGAAGCCTAAAGACCCTTGCAGGCAGTTACGGAACGGTACAGGGCCCTAGGGAACTTTACCAGCCACTATGGAACTCTACAGGCCCCTACGGAACCCTGCAGAACCCTCCAGAACCTTACAGAATCCCACGGATTCTTACAGACTCCTGCGGGCACTTACTCAACCCTAGAGGACCCTACGGAACACTACTGGCTCCTGCGGTACTCCAGAGGCCTCTAGGGAACCTACGAAGCTCTACGGAACCCTATGGATCCTTACGGAACAGTACGGGCCCCTTCAGACCTCTGCGGGCGCTTATGGAAACCTACAGGACCCTACGGAACTGTACGAGACTCTACAGGCCCCTAGGGAACACTACAGGCCCCTACGGAATGGTACGAGACTCTACAGGGCCCTAGGGAACACCACAGGCCCCTACGGAACCCTACACAACCCTCCGGAAACATATGGCACCCTACAAGCTCCTACCAACCCCTGCGGGCACTTACACAACCCTACAGGCCCCTACGGAAATCTACGGGACTCTACGGGCCCCTAGGGAACCCTTCAGATTTCGACGGAACCCTACAAGGCCCTCTGGAACCCTACAGAATACTCCAGGACCCGACAGCACTCTACAAGACCCTTAGCAACACAACGGAACCTCACTAAAACCCTATGGGCTCCTACAGAACACTGCAGGTGCCTACGGAACCCTACAGACCCCTACGGAACCCTACAGACACCTGCGGGCACTTACGGAACCCTGCAGGCCCCTACGGAACCCTACAGGTCCATACAGAACCCCACAGGGCCCTACAGAACTTTACCAGCCACTACGGAACTCTACGGGTCCCTACGGAACCCTGCAGAACCCTCCGCAACCTTACAGAATCCCACAGACTCCTACAGACTTCTGCGGGCACTTACACAACCCTACAGGTCCCTACGGAAATCTACGGGACTCTATGGGCCCTTAGGGAACCCTTCAGATTTCGATGGAACCCTACGAGCCCCTCTGGAACCCTACAGAATACTCCAGGACCCGACAGCACTCTACAAGACCCTTAGCAACACAACGGAACCTCACTAAAACCCTGTGGGCTCCTACAGAACACTGTAGGTGCCTACGGAAACCTACAGACCCCTACAGAATACTACCAGCCACTACAGAAAAATATGGCCCCTACGGAACTCTACGGAACCTGGCAGAAACACTGTGCGCCCCTACAGGCCCTTGTGGGCACTTGCAGAACTCTGCAGGAACCCACGGAACTTTATGGAACCCTACCAGCCCCTACGGAAGCCTAAAGACCCTTGCAGGCAGTTACGGAACGGTACAGGGCCCTAGGGAACTTTACCAGCCACTACGGAACTCTACGGGCCCCTACGGAACCCTGCAGAACCCTCCAGAACCTTACAGAATCCCACGGATTCTTACAGACTCCTGCGGGCACTTACTCAACCCTAGAGGACCCTACGGAACACTACTGGCTCCTGCGGTACTCCAGAGGCCTCTAGGGAACCTACGAAGCTCTACGGAACCCTATGGATCCTTACGGAACAGTACGGGCCCCTTCAGACCTCTGCGGGCGCTTATGGAAACCTACAGGACCCTACGGAACTGTACGAGACTCTACAGGCCCCTAGGGAACTCTACAGGCCCCTACGGAATGGTACGAGACTCTACAGGCCCCTAGGGAACACCACAGGCCCCTACGGAACCCTACACAACCCTCCGGAAACATATGGCACCCTACAAGCTCCTACCAACCCCTGCGGGCACTTACACAACCCTACAGGCCCCTACGGAAATCTACGGGACTCTACGGGCACCTAGGGAATCCTTCAGATTTCGACGGAACCCTACAAGGCCCTCTGGAACCCTACAGAATACTCCAGGACCCGACAGCACTCTACAAGACCCTTAGCAACACAACGGAACCTCACTAAAACCCTATGGGCTCCTACAGAACACTGCAGGTGCCTACGGAACCCTACAGACCCCTACGGAACCCTACAGACACCTGCGGGCACTTACGGAACCCTGCAGGCCCCTACGGAACCCTACAGGTCCATACAGAACCCCACAGGGCCCTACAGAACTTTACCAGCCACTACGGAACTCTACGGGTCCCTACGGAACCCTGCAGAACCCTCCGCAACCTTACAGAATCCCACAGACTCCTACAGACTTCTGCGGGCACTTACACAACCCTACAGGTCCCTACGGAAATCTACGGGACTCTATGGGCCCTTAGGGAACCCTATAGATTTCGATGGAACCCTACGAGCCCCTCTGGAACCCTACAGAATACTCCAGGACCCGACAGCACTCTACAAGACCCTTAGCAACACAACGGAACCTCACGAAAACCCTATGGGCTCCTACAGAACACTGTAGGTGCCTACGGAAACCTACAGACCCCTACGGAATACTACCAGCCACTACAGAAAAATATGGCCCCTACGGAACTCTACGGAACCTGGCAGAAACACTGTGGGCCCCTACAGGCCCTTGCGGGCACTTGCAGAACTCTGCAGGAACCCACGGAACTTTATGGAACCCTACCAGCCCCTACGGAAGCCTAAAGACCCTTGCAGGCAGTTACGGAACGGTACAGGGCCCTAGGGAACTTTACCAGCCACTATGGAACTCTACAGGCCCCTACGGAACCCTGCAGAACCCTCCAGAACCTTACAGAATCCCACGGATTCTTACAGACTCCTGCGGGCACTTACTCAACCCTAGAGGACCCTACGGAACACTACTGGCTCCTGCGGTACTCCAGAGGCCTCTAGGGAACCTACGAAGCTCTACGGAACCCTATGGATCCTTACGGAACAGTACGGGCCCCTTCAGACCTCTGCGGGCGCTTATGGAAACCTACAGGACCCTACGGAACTGTACGAGACTCTACAGGCCCCTAGGGAACACTACAGGCCCCTACGGAATGGTACGAGACTCTACAGGGCCCTAGGGAACACCACAGGCCCCTACGGAACCCTACACAACCCTCCGGAAACATATGGCACCCTACAAGCTCCTACCAACCCCTGCGGGCACTTACACAACCCTACAGGCCCCTACGGAAATCTACGGGACTCTACGGGCACCTAGGGAATCCTTCAGATTTCGACGGAACCCTACAAGGCCCTCTGGAACCCTACAGAATACTCCAGGACCCGACAGCACTCTACAAGACCCTTAGCAACACAACGGAACCTCACTAAAACCCTATGGGCTCCTACAGAACACTGCAGGTGCCTACGGAACCCTACAGACCCCTACGGAACCCTACAGACACCTGCGGGCACTTACGGAACCCTGCAGGCCCCTACGGAACCCTACAGGTCCATACAGAACCCCACAGGGCCCTACAGAACTTTACCAGCCACTACGGAACTCTACGGGTCCCTACGGAACCCTGCAGAACCCTCCGCAACCTTACAGAATCCCACAGACTCCTACAGACTTCTGCGGGCACTTACACAACCCTACAGGTCCCTACGGAAATCTACGGGACTCTATGGGCCCTTAGGGAACCCTATAGATTTCGATGGAACCCTACGAGCCCCTCTGGAACCCTACAGAATACTCCAGGACCCGACAGCACTCTACAAGACCCTTAGCAACACAACGGAACCTCACGAAAACCCTATGGGCTCCTACAGAACACTGTAGGTGCCTACGGAAACCTACAGACCCCTACGGAATACTACCAGCCACTACAGAAAAATATGGCCCCTACGGAACTCTACGGAACCTGGCAGAAACACTGTGGGCCCCTACAGGCCCTTGCGGGCACTTGCAGAACTCTGCAGGAACCCACGGAACTTTATGGAACCCTACCAGCCCCTACGGAAGCCTAAAGACCCTTGCAGGCAGTTATGGAACGGTACAGGGCCCTAGGGAACTTTACCAGCCACTACGGAACTCTACAGGCCCCTACGGAACCCTGCAGAACCCTCCAGAACCTTACAGAATCCCACGGATTCTTGCAGACTCCTGCGGGCACTTACTCAACCCTAGAGGACCCTACGGAACACTACTGGCTCCTGCGGTACTCCAGAGGCCTCTAGGGAACCTACGAAGCTCTACGGAACCCTATGGATCCTTACGGAACAGTACGGGCCCCTTCAGACCTCTGCGGGCGCTTATGGAAACCTACAGGACCCTACGGAACTGTATGAGACTCTACAGGCCCCTAGGGAACACCACAGGCCCCTACGGAACCCTACACAACCCTCCGGAAACATATGGCACCCTACAAGCTCCTACCAACCCCTGCGGGCACTTACACAACCCTACAGGCCCCTACGGAAATCTACGGGACTCTACGGGCACCTAGGGAACCCTTCAGATTTCGACGGAACCCGACCAGCCCCTCTGGAACCCTACAGAATACTCCAGGACCCGACAGCACTCTACAAGACCCTTAGCAACACAACGGAACCTCACTAAAACCCTATGGGCTCCTACAGAACACTGCAGGTGCCTACGGAAACCTACAGACCCCTACGGAATACTACCAGCCACTACAGAAAAATATGGCCCCTACGGAACTCTACGGAACCTGGCAGAAACACTGTGGGCCCCTACAGGCCCTTGCGGGCACTTGCAGAACTCTGCAGGAACCCACGGAAATTTATGGAACCCTCCCAGCCCCTACGGAAGCCTAAAGACCCTTGCAGGCAGTTACGGAACGGTACAGGGCCCTAGGGAACTTTACCAGCCACTGTGGAACTCTACGGGTCCCTACGGAACCCTGCAGAACCTTCCGGAACCTTACAGAATCCCACAGACTCCTACAGACTCCTGCAGGCACTTACTCAACCCTAGAGGACCCTACGGAACACTGCCAGCCCCTATGGAAGGAACCCTACGGGCCCCTAAAGAACACTACTGGCTCCTGCGGTACTCCAGAGGCCTCTAGGGAACCTACGAAGCTCTACGGAACCCTATGGATCCTTACGGAACAGTACGGGCCCCTTCAGACCTCTGCGGGCGCTTATGGAAACCTACAGGACCCTACGGAACTGTATGAGACTCTACAGGCCCCTAGGGAACACCACAGGCCCCTACGGAACCCTACACAACCCTCCGGAAACATATGGCACCCTACAAGCTCCTACCAACCCCTGCGGGCACTTACACAACCCTACAGGCCCCTACGGAAATCTACGGGACTCTATGGGCCCCTAGGGAACCCTACAGATTTCGACAGTACCCTACGAGCCCCTCTGGAACCCTACAGAATACTCCAGGACCCGACAGCACTCTACAAGACCCTTAGCAACACAACGGAACCTCACTAAAACCCTGTGGGCTCCTACAGAACACTGTAGGTGCCTACGGAAACCTACAGACCCCTACAGAATACTACCAGCCACTACAGAAAAATATGGCCCCTACGGAACTCTACGGAACCTGGCAGAAACACTGTGCGCCCCTACAGGCCCTTGTGGGCACTTGCAGAACTCTGCAGGAACCCACGGAACTTTATGGAACCCTACCAGCCCCTACGGAAGCCTAAAGACCCTTGCAGGCAGTTACGGAACAGTACAGGGCCCTAGGGAACTTTACCAGCCACTACGGAACTCTACGGGCCCCTACGGAACCCTGCAGAACCCTCCAGAACCTTACAGAATCCCACGGATTCTTACAGACTCCTGCGGGCACTTACTCAACCCTAGAGGACCCTACGGAACACTACTGGCTCCTGCGGTACTCCAGAGGCCTCTAGGGAACCTACGAAGCTCTACGGAACCCTATGGATCCTTACGGAACAGTACGGGCCCCTTCAGACCTCTGCGGGCGCTTATGGAAACCTACAGGACCCTACGGAACTGTACGAGACTCTACAGGCCCCTAGGGAACTCTACAGGCCCCTACGGAATGGTACGAGACTCTACAGGCCCCTAGGGAACACCACAGGCCCCTACGGAACCCTACACAACCCTCCGGAAACATATGGCACCCTACAAGCTCCTACCAACCCCTGCGGGCACTTACACAACCCTACAGGCCCCTACGGAAATCTACGGGACTCTACGGGCACCTAGGGAATCCTTCAGATTTCGACGGAACCCTACAAGGCCCTCTGGAACCCTACAGAATACTCCAGGACCCGACAGCACTCTACAAGACCCTTAGCAACACAACGGAACCTCACTAAAACCCTATGGGCTCCTACAGAACACTGCAGGTGCCTACGGAACCCTACAGACCCCTACGGAACCCTACAGACACCTGCGGGCACTTACGGAACCCTGCAGGCCCCTACGGAACCCTACAGGTCCATACAGAACCCCACAGGGCCCTACAGAACTTTACCAGCCACTACGGAACTCTACGGGTCCCTACGGAACCCTGCAGAACCCTCCGCAACCTTACAGAATCCCACAGACTCCTACAGACTTCTGCGGGCACTTACACAACCCTACAGGTCCCTACGGAAATCTACGGGACTCTATGGGCCCTTAGGGAACCCTATAGATTTCGATGGAACCCTACGAGCCCCTCTGGAACCCTACAGAATACTCCAGGACCCGACAGCACTCTACAAGACCCTTAGCAACACAACGGAACCTCACGAAAACCCTATGGGCTCCTACAGAACACTGTAGGTGCCTACGGAAACCTACAGACCCCTACGGAATACTACCAGCCACTACAGAAAAATATGGCCCCTACGGAACTCTACGGAACCTGGCAGAAACACTGTGGGCCCCTACAGGCCCTTGCGGGCACTTGCAGAACTCTGCAGGAACCCACGGAACTTTATGGAACCCTACCAGCCCCTACGGAAGCCTAAAGACCCTTGCAGGCAGTTACGGAACGGTACAGGGCCCTAGGGAACTTTACCAGCCACTATGGAACTCTACAGGCCCCTACGGAACCCTGCAGAACCCTCCAGAACCTTACAGAATCCCACGGATTCTTACAGACTCCTGCGGGCACTTACTCAACCCTAGAGGACCCTACGGAACACTACTGGCTCCTGCGGTACTCCAGAGGCCTCTAGGGAACCTACGAAGCTCTACGGAACCCTATGGATCCTTACGGAACAGTACGGGCCCCTTCAGACCTCTGCGGGCGCTTATGGAAACCTACAGGACCCTACGGAACTGTACGAGACTCTACAGGCCCCTAGGGAACACTACAGGCCCCTACGGAATGGTACGAGACTCTACAGGGCCCTAGGGAACACCACAGGCCCCTACGGAACCCTACACAACCCTCCGGAAACATATGGCACCCTACAAGCTCCTACCAACCCCTGCGGGCACTTACACAACCCTACAGGCCCCTACGGAAATCTACGGGACTCTACGGGCCCCTAGGGAACCCTTCAGATTTCGACGGAACCCTACAAGGCCCTCTGGAACCCTACAGAATACTCCAGGACCCGACAGCACTCTACAAGACCCTTAGCAACACAACGGAACCTCACTAAAACCCTATGGGCTCCTACAGAACACTGCAGGTGCCTACGGAACCCTACAGACCCCTACGGAACCCTACAGACACCTGCGGGCACTTACGGAACCCTGCAGGCCCCTACGGAACCCTACAGGTCCATACAGAACCCCACAGGGCCCTACAGAACTTTACCAGCCACTACGGAACTCTACGGGTCCCTACGGAACCCTGCAGAACCCTCCGCAACCTTACAGAATCCCACAGACTCCTACAGACTTCTGCGGGCACTTACACAACCCTACAGGTCCCTACGGAAATCTACGGGACTCTATGGGCCCTTAGGGAACCCTTCAGATTTCGATGGAACCCTACGAGCCCCTCTGGAACCCTACAGAATACTCCAGGACCCGACAGCACTCTACAAGACCCTTAGCAACACAACGGAACCTCACTAAAACCCTGTGGGCTCCTACAGAACACTGTAGGTGCCTACGGAAACCTACAGACCCCTACAGAATACTACCAGCCACTACAGAAAAATATGGCCCCTACGGAACTCTACGGAACCTGGCAGAAACACTGTGCGCCCCTACAGGCCCTTGTGGGCACTTGCAGAACTCTGCAGGAACCCACGGAACTTTATGGAACCCTACCAGCCCCTACGGAAGCCTAAAGACCCTTGCAGGCAGTTACGGAACGGTACAGGGCCCTAGGGAACTTTACCAGCCACTACGGAACTCTACGGGCCCCTACGGAACCCTGCAGAACCCTCCAGAACCTTACAGAATCCCACGGATTCTTACAGACTCCTGCGGGCACTTACTCAACCCTAGAGGACCCTACGGAACACTACTGGCTCCTGCGGTACTCCAGAGGCCTCTAGGGAACCTACGAAGCTCTACGGAACCCTATGGATCCTTACGGAACAGTACGGGCCCCTTCAGACCTCTGCGGGCGCTTATGGAAACCTACAGGACCCTACGGAACTGTACGAGACTCTACAGGCCCCTAGGGAACTCTACAGGCCCCTACGGAATGGTACGAGACTCTACAGGCCCCTAGGGAACACCACAGGCCCCTACGGAACCCTACACAACCCTCCGGAAACATATGGCACCCTACAAGCTCCTACCAACCCCTGCGGGCACTTACACAACCCTACAGGCCCCTACGGAAATCTACGGGACTCTACGGGCACCTAGGGAATCCTTCAGATTTCGACGGAACCCTACAAGGCCCTCTGGAACCCTACAGAATACTCCAGGACCCGACAGCACTCTACAAGACCCTTAGCAACACAACGGAACCTCACTAAAACCCTATGGGCTCCTACAGAACACTGCAGGTGCCTACGGAACCCTACAGACCCCTACGGAACCCTACAGACACCTGCGGGCACTTACGGAACCCTGCAGGCCCCTACGGAACCCTACAGGTCCATACAGAACCCCACAGGGCCCTACAGAACTTTACCAGCCACTACGGAACTCTACGGGTCCCTACGGAACCCTGCAGAACCCTCCGCAACCTTACAGAATCCCACAGACTCCTACAGACTTCTGCGGGCACTTACACAACCCTACAGGTCCCTACGGAAATCTACGGGACTCTATGGGCCCTTAGGGAACCCTATAGATTTCGATGGAACCCTACGAGCCCCTCTGGAACCCTACAGAATACTCCAGGACCCGACAGCACTCTACAAGACCCTTAGCAACACAACGGAACCTCACGAAAACCCTATGGGCTCCTACAGAACACTGTAGGTGCCTACGGAAACCTACAGACCCCTACGGAATACTACCAGCCACTACAGAAAAATATGGCCCCTACGGAACTCTACGGAACCTGGCAGAAACACTGTGGGCCCCTACAGGCCCTTGCGGGCACTTGCAGAACTCTGCAGGAACCCACGGAACTTTATGGAACCCTACCAGCCCCTACGGAAGCCTAAAGACCCTTGCAGGCAGTTACGGAACGGTACAGGGCCCTAGGGAACTTTACCAGCCACTATGGAACTCTACAGGCCCCTACGGAACCCTGCAGAACCCTCCAGAACCTTACAGAATCCCACGGATTCTTACAGACTCCTGCGGGCACTTACTCAACCCTAGAGGACCCTACGGAACACTACTGGCTCCTGCGGTACTCCAGAGGCCTCTAGGGAACCTACGAAGCTCTACGGAACCCTATGGATCCTTACGGAACAGTACGGGCCCCTTCAGACCTCTGCGGGCGCTTATGGAAACCTACAGGACCCTACGGAACTGTACGAGACTCTACAGGCCCCTAGGGAACACTACAGGCCCCTACGGAATGGTACGAGACTCTACAGGGCCCTAGGGAACACCACAGGCCCCTACGGAACCCTACACAACCCTCCGGAAACATATGGCACCCTACAAGCTCCTACCAACCCCTGCGGGCACTTACACAACCCTACAGGCCCCTACGGAAATCTACGGGACTCTACGGGCACCTAGGGAATCCTTCAGATTTCGACGGAACCCTACAAGGCCCTCTGGAACCCTACAGAATACTCCAGGACCCGACAGCACTCTACAAGACCCTTAGCAACACAACGGAACCTCACTAAAACCCTATGGGCTCCTACAGAACACTGCAGGTGCCTACGGAACCCTAGAGACCCCTACGGAACCCTACAGACACCTGCGGGCACTTACGGAACCCTGCAGGCCCCTACGGAACCCTACAGGTCCATACAGAACCCCACAGGGCCCTACAGAACTTTACCAGCCACTACGGAACTCTACGGGTCCCTACGGAACCCTGCAGAACCCTCCGCAACCTTACAGAATCCCACAGACTCCTACAGACTTCTGCGGGCACTTACACAACCCTACAGGTCCCTACGGAAATCTACGGGACTCTATGGGCCCTTAGGGAACCCTATAGATTTCGATGGAACCCTACGAGCCCCTCTGGAACCCTACAGAATACTCCAGGACCCGACAGCACTCTACAAGACCCTTAGCAACACAACGGAACCTCACGAAAACCCTATGGGCTCCTACAGAACACTGTAGGTGCCTACGGAAACCTACAGACCCCTACGGAATACTACCAGCCACTACAGAAAAATATGGCCCCTACGGAACTCTACGGAACCTGGCAGAAACACTGTGGGCCCCTACAGGCCCTTGCGGGCACTTGCAGAACTCTGCAGGAACCCACGGAACTTTATGGAACCCTACCAGCCCCTACGGAAGCCTAAAGACCCTTGCAGGCAGTTACGGAACGGTACAGGGCCCTAGGGAACTTTACCAGCCACTACGGAACTCTACAGGCCCCTACGGAACCCTGCAGAACCCTCCAGAACCTTACAGAATCCCACGGATTCTTGCAGACTCCTGCGGGCACTTACTCAACCCTAGAGGACCCTACGGAACACTACTGGCTCCTGCGGTACTCCAGAGGCCTCTAGGGAACCTACGAAGCTCTACGGAACCCTATGGATCCTTACGGAACAGTACGGGCCCCTTCAGACCTCTGCGGGCGCTTATGGAAACCTACAGGACCCTACGGAACTGTATGAGACTCTACAGGCCCCTAGGGAACACCACAGGCCCCTACGGAACCCTACACAACCCTCCGGAAACATATGGCACCCTACAAGCTCCTACCAACCCCTGCGGGCACTTACACAACCCTACAGGCCCCTACGGAAATCTACGGGACTCTACGGGCCCCTAGGGAACCCTTCAGATTTCGACGGAACCCGACCAGCCCCTCTGGAACCCTACAGAATACTCCAGGACCCGACAGCACTCTACAAGACCCTTAGCAACACAACGGAACCTCACTAAAACCCTATGGGCTCCTACAGAACACTGCAGGTGCCTACGGAAACCTACAGACCCCTACGGAATACTACCAGCCACTACAGAAAAATATGGCCCCTACGGAACTCTACGGAACCTGGCAGAAACACTGTGGGCCCCTACAGGCCCTTGCGGGCACTTGCAGAACTCTGCAGGAACCCACGGAAATTTATGGAACCCTCCCAGCCCCTACGGAAGCCTAAAGACCCTTGCAGGCAGTTACGGAACGGTACAGGGCCCTAGGGAACTTTACCAGCCACTGTGGAACTCTACGGGTCCCTACGGAACCCTGCAGAACCTTCCGGAACCTTACAGAATCCCACAGACTCCTACAGACTCCTGCGGGCACTTACTCAACCCTAGAGGACCCTACGGAACACTGCCAGCCCCTATGGAAGGAACCCTACGGGCCCCTACAGAACACTACTGGCTCCTGCGGTACTCCAGAGGCCTCTAGGGAACCTACGAAGCTCTACGGAACCCTATGGATCCTTACGGAACAGTACGGGCCCCTTCAGACCTCTGCGGGCGCTTATGGAAACCTACAGGACCCTACGGAACTGTATGAGACTCTACAGGCCCCTAGGGAACACCACAGGCCCCTACGGAACCCTACACAACCCTCCGGAAACATATGGCACCCTACAAGCTCCTACCAACCCCTGCGGGCACTTACACAACCCTACAGGCCCCTACGGAAATCTACGGGACTCTACGGGCCCCTAGGGAACCCTTCAGATTTCGACGGAACCCTACAAGGCCCTCTGGAACCCTACAGAATACTCCAGGACCCGACAGCACTCTACAAGACCCTTAGCAACACAACGGAACCTCACGAAAACCCTATGGGCTCCTACAGAACACTGCAGGTGCCTACGGAACCCTACAGACCCCTACGGAACCCTACAGACACCTGCGGGCACTTACGGAACCCTGCAGGCCCCTACGGAACCCTACAGGTCCATACAGAACCCCACAGGGCCCTACGGAACTTTACCAGCCACTACGAAACTCTACGGGCCCCTACGGAACCCTGCAGAACCCTCCAGAACCCCACGGATTCTTACAGACTCCTGCGGGCACTTACTCAACCCTAGAGGACCCTACGGAACACTACTGGCTCCTGCGGTACTCCAGAGGCCTCTAGGGAACCTACGAAGCTCTACGGAACCCTATGGATCCTTACGGAACAGTACGGGCCCCTTCAGACCTCTGCGGGCGCTTATGGAAACCTACAGGACCCTACGGAACTGTACGAGACTCTACAGGCCCCTAGGGAACACTACAGGCCCCTACGGAATGGTACGAGACTCTACAGGCCCCTAGGGAACACCACAGGCCCCTACGGAACCCTACACAACCCTCCGGAAACATATGGCACCCTACAAGCTCCTACCAACCCCTGCGAGCACTTACACAACCCTACAGGCCCCTACGGAAATCTACGGGACTCTACGGGCCCCTAGGGAACCCTTCATATTTCGACGGAACCCTACAAGGCCCTCTGGAACCCTACAGAATACTCCAGGACCCGACAGCACTCTACAAGACCCTTAGCAACACAACGGAACCTCACTAAAACTCTATGGGCTCCTACAGAACACTGTAGGTGCCTACGGAAACCTACAGACCCCTACGGAATACTACCAGCCACTACAGAAAAATATGGCCCCTACGGAACTCTACGGAACCTGGCAGAAACACTGTGGGCCCCTACAGGCCCTTGCGGGCACTTGCAGAACTCTGCAGGAACCAACGGAACTTTATGGAACCCTACCAGCCCCTACGGAAGCCTAGAGACCCTTGCAGGCAGTTACGGAACGGTACAGGGCCCTAGGGAACTTTACCAGCCACTGTGGAACTCTACGGGTCCCTACGGAACCCTGCAGAACCTTCCGGAACCTTACAGAATCCCACAGACTCCTACAGACTTCTGCAGGCACTTACTCAACCCTAGAGGACCCTACGGAACACTGCCAGCCCCTATGGAAGGAACCCTACAGGCCCCTAAAGAACACTACTGGCTCCTGCGGTACTCCAGAGGCCTCTAGGGAACCTACGAAGCTCTATGGAACCCTATGGATCCTCACGGAACAGTACGGGCCCCTTCAGACCTCTGCGGGCGCTTATGGAAACCTACAGGACCCTACGGAACTGTACGAGACTCTACAGGCCCCTAGGGAACACCACAGGCCCCTACGGAACCCTACACAACCCTCTGGAAACATATGGCACCCTACAAGCTCCTACCAACCCCTACGGGCACTTACACAACCCTACAGGCCCCTACGGAAATCTACGGGACTCTACGGGCACCTAGGGAATCCTTCAGATTTCGACGGAACCCTACAAGGCCCTCTGGAACCCTACAGAATACTCCAGGACCCGACAGCACTCTACAAGACCCTTAGCAACACAACGGAACCTCACTAAAACCCTATGGGCTCCTACAGAACACTGCAGGTGCCTACGGAACCCTAGAGACCCCTACGGAACCCTACAGACACCTGCGGGCACTTACGGAACCCTGCAGGCCCCTACGGAACCCTACAGGTCCATACAGAACCCCACAGGGCCCTACGGAACTTTACCAGCCACTACGGAACTCTACGGGTCCCTACGGAACCCTGCAGAACCCTCCGCAACCTTACAGAATCCCACAGACTCCTACAGACTTCTGCGGGCACTTACACAACCCTACAGGTCCCTACGGAAATCTACGGGACTCTATGGGCCCTTAGGGAACCCTATAGATTTCGATGGAACCCTACGAGCCCCTCTGGAACCCTACAGAATACTCCAGGACCCGACAGCACTCTACAAGACCCTTAGCAACACAACGGAACCTCACGAAAACCCTATGGGCTCCTACAGAACACTGTAGGTGCCTACGGAAACCTACAGACCCCTACGGAATACTACCAGCCACTACAGAAAAATATGGCCCCTACGGAACTCTACGGAACCTGGCAGAAACACTGTGGGCCCCTACAGGCCCTTGCGGGCACTTGCAGAACTCTGCAGGAACCCACGGAACTTTATGGAACCATCCCAGCCCCTACGGAAGCCTAAAGACCCTTGCAGGCAGTTACGGAACGGTACAGGGCCCTAGGGAACTTTACCAGCCACTATGGAACTCTACAGGCCCCTACGGAACCCTGCAGAACCCTCCAGAACCTTACAGAATCCCACGGATTCTTACAGACTCCTGCGGGCACTTACTCAACCCTAGAGGACCCTACGGAACACTACTGGCTCCTGCGGTACTCCAGAGGCCTCTAGGGAACCTACGAAGCTCTACGGAACCCTATGGATCCTTACGGAACAGTACGGGCCCCTTCAGACCTCTGCGGGCGCTTATGGAAACCTACAGGACCCTACGGAACTGTACGAGACTCTACAGGCCCCTAGGGAACACTACAGGCCCCTACGGAATGGTACGAGACTCTACAGGGCCCTAGGGAACACCACAGGCCCCTACGGAACCCTACACAACCCTCCGGAAACATATGGCACCCTACAAGCTCCTACCAACCCCTGCGGGCACTTACACAACCCTACAGGCCCCTACGGAAATCTACGGGACTCTACGGGCACCTAGGGAATCCTTCAGATTTCGACGGAACCCTACAAGGCCCTCTGGAACCCTACAGAATACTCCAGGACCCGACAGCACTCTACAAGACCCTTAGCAACACAACGGAACCTCACTAAAACCCTATGGGCTCCTACAGAACACTGCAGGTGCCTACGGAACCCTAGAGACCCCTACGGAACCCTACAGACACCTGCGGGCACTTACGGAACCCTGCAGGCCCCTACGGAACCCTACAGGTCCATACAGAACCCCACAGGGCCCTACAGAACTTTACCAGCCACTACGGAACTCTACGGGTCCCTACGGAACCCTGCAGAACCCTCCGCAACCTTACAGAACCCCACAGACTCCTACAGACTTCTGCGGGCACTTACACAACCCTACAGGTCCCTACGGCAATCTACGGGACTCTATGGGCCCTTAGGGAACCCTATAGATTTCGATGGAACCCTACGAGCCCCTCTGGAACCCTACAGAATACTCCAGGACCCGACAGCACTCTACAAGACACTTAGCAACACAACGGAACCTCACGAAAACCCTATGGGCTCCTACAGAACACTGTAGGTGCCTACGGAAACCTACAGACCCCTACGGAATACTACCAGCCACTACAGAAAAATATGGCCCCTACGGAACTCTACGGAACCTGGCAGAAACACTGTGGGCCCCTACAGGCCCTTGCGGGCACTTGCAGAACTCTGCAGGAACCCACGGAACTTTATGGAACCCTACCAGCCCCTACGGAAGCCTAAAGACCCTTGCAGGCAGTTACGGAACGGTACAGGGCCCTAGGGAACTTTACCAGCCACTACGGAACTCTACAGGCCCCTACGGAACCCTGCAGAACCCTCCAGAACCTTACAGAATCCCACGGATTCTTGCAGACTCCTGCGGGCACTTACTCAACCCTAGAGGACCCTACGGAACACTACTGGCTCCTGCGGTACTCCAGAGGCCTCTAGGGAACCTACGAAGCTCTACGGAACCCTATGGATCCTTACGGAACAGTACGGGCCCCTTCAGACCTCTGCGGGCGCTTATGGAAACCTACAGGACCCTACGGAACTGTATGAGACTCTACAGGCCCCTAGGGAACACCACAGGCCCCTACGGAACCCTACACAACCCTCCGGAAACATATGGCACCCTACAAGCTCCTACCAACCCCTGCGGGCACTTACACAACCCTACAGGCCCCTACGGAAATCTACGGGACTCTACGGGCCCCTAGGGAACCCTTCAGATTTCGACGGAACCCTACAAGGCCCTCTGGAACCCTACAGAATACTCCAGGACCCGACAGCACTCTACAAGACCCTTAGCAACACAACGGAACCTCACGAAAACCCTATGGGCTCCTACAGAACACTGCAGGTGCCTACGGAACCCTACAGACCCCTACGGAACCCTACAGACACCTGCGGGCACTTACGGAACCCTGCAGGCCCCTACGGAACCCTACAGGTCCATACAGAACCCCACAGGGCCCTACGGAACTTTACCAGCCACTACGAAACTCTACGGGCCCCTACGGAACCCTGCAGAACCCTCCAGAACCCCACGGATTCTTACAGACTCCTGCGGGCACTTACTCAACCCTAGAGGACCCTACGGAACACTACTGGCTCCTGCGGTACTCCAGAGGCCTCTAGGGAACCTACGAAGCTCTACGGAACCCTATGGATCCTTACGGAACAGTACGGGCCCCTTCAGACCTCTGCGGGCGCTTATGGAAACCTACAGGACCCTACGGAACTGTACGAGACTCTACAGGCCCCTAGGGAACACTACAGGCCCCTACGGAATGGTACGAGACTCTACAGGCCCCTAGGGAACACCACAGGCCCCTACGGAACCCTACACAACCCTCCGGAAACATATGGCACCCTACAAGCTCCTACCAACCCCTGCGAGCACTTACACAACCCTACAGGCCCCTACGGAAATCTACGGGACTCTACGGGCCCCTAGGGAACCCTTCATATTTCGACGGAACCCTACAAGGCCCTCTGGAACCCTACAGAATACTCCAGGACCCGACAGCACTCTACAAGACCCTTAGCAACACAACGGAACCTCACTAAAACTCTATGGGCTCCTACAGAACACTGTAGGTGCCTACGGAAACCTACAGACCCCTACGGAATACTACCAGCCACTACAGAAAAATATGGCCCCTACGGAACTCTACGGAACCTGGCAGAAACACTGTGGGCCCCTACAGGCCCTTGCGGGCACTTGCAGAACTCTGCAGGAACCAACGGAACTTTATGGAACCCTACCAGCCCCTACGGAAGCCTAGAGACCTTGCAGGCAGTTACGGAACGGTACAGGGCCCTAGGGAACTTTACCAGCCACTGTGGAACTCTACGGGTCCCTACGGAACCCTGCAGAACCTTCCGGAACCTTACAGAATCCCACAGACTCCTACAGACTTCTGCAGGCACTTACTCAACCCTAGAGGACCCTACGGAACACTGCCAGCCCCTATGGAAGGAACCCTACAGGCCCCTAAAGAACACTACTGGCTCCTGCGGTACTCCAGAGGCCTCTAGGGAACCTACGAAGCTCTATGGAACCCTATGGATCCTCACGGAACAGTACGGGCCCCTTCAGACCTCTGCGGGCGCTTATGGAAACCTACAGGACCCTACGGAACTGTACGAGACTCTACAGGCCCCTAGGGAACACCACAGGCCCCTACGGAACCCTACACAACCCTCTGGAAACATATGGCACCCTACAAGCTCCTACCAACCCCTGCGGGCACTTACACAACCCTACAGGCCCCTACGGAAATCTACGGGACTCTACGGGCACCTAGGGAATCCTTCAGATTTCGACGGAACCCTACAAGGCCCTCTGGAACCCTACAGAATACTCCAGGACCCGACAGCACTCTACAAGACCCTTAGCAACACAACGGAACCTCACTAAAACCCTATGGGCTCCTACAGAACACTGCAGGTGCCTACGGAACCCTAGAGACCCCTACGGAACCCTACAGACACCTGCGGGCACTTACGGAACCCTGCAGGCCCCTACGGAACCCTACAGGTCCATACAGAACCCCAAAGGGCCCTACGGAACTTTACCAGCCACTACGGAACTCTACGGGTCCCTACGGAACCCTGCAGAACCCTCCGCAACCTTACAGAATCCCAAAGACTCCTACAGACTTCTGCGGGCACTTACACAACCCTACAGGTCCCTACGGAAATCTACGGGACTCTATGGGCCCCTAGGGAACCCTTCAGATTTCGATGGAACCCTACGAGCCCCTCTGGAACCCTACAGAATACTCCAGGACCCGACAGCACTCTACAAGACCCTTAGCAACACAACGGAACCTCACGAAAACCCTATGGGCTCCTACAGAACACTGTAGGTGCCTACGGAAACCTACAGACCCCTACAGAATACTACCAGCCACTACAGAAAAATATGGCCCCTACAGAACTCTACGGAACCTGACAGAAACACTGTGGGCCCCTACAGGCCCTTGCGGGCACTTGCAGAACTCTGCAGGAACCCACGGAACTTTATGGAACCCTACCAGCCCCTACGGAAGCCTAAAGACCCTTGCAGGCAGTTACGGAACGGTACAGGGCCCTAGGGAACTTTACCAGCCACTACGGAACTCTACGGGCCCCTACGGAACCCTGCAGAACCCTCCAGAACCTTACAGAATCCCACGGATTCTTACAGACTCCTGCGGGCACTTACTCAACCCTAGAGGACCCTACGGAACACTACTGGCTCCTGCGGTACTCCAGAGGCCTCTAGGGAACCTACGAAGCTCTACGGAACCCTATGGATCCTTATGGAACAGTACGGGCCCCTTCAGACCTCTGCGGGCGCTTATGGAAACCTACAGGACCCTACGGAACTGTACGAGACTCTACAGGCCCCTAGGGAACACTACAGGCCCCTACGGAATGGTACGAGACTCTACAGGCCCCTAGGGAACACCACAGGCCCCTACGGAACCCTACACAACCCTCCGGAAACATATGGCACCCTACAAGCTCCTACCAACCCCTGCGAGCACTTACACAACCCTACAGGCCCCTACGGAAATCTACGGGACTCTACGGGCCCCTAGGGAACCCTTCATATTTCGACGGAACCCTACAAGGCCCTCTGGAACCCTACAGAATACTCCAGGACCCGACAGCACTCTACAAGACCCTTAGCAACACAACGGAACCTCACTAAAACTCTATGGGCTCCTACAGAACACTGTAGGTGCCTATGGAAACCTACAGACCCCTACGGAATACTACCAGCCACTACAGAAAAATATGGCCCCTACGGAACTCTACGGAACCTGACAGAAACACTGTGCGCCCCTACAGGCCCTTGCGGGCACTTACAGAACTCTGCAGGAACCCACGGAACTTTATGGAACCCTCCCAGCCCCTACGGAAGCCTAGAGAAACTTGCAGGCAGTTACGGAACGGTACAGGGCCCTAGGGAACTTTACCAGCCACTGTGGAACTCTACGTGTCCCTACGGAACCCTGCAGAACCTTCCGGAACCTTACAGAATCCCACAGACTCCTACAGACTTCTGCAGGCACTTACTCAACCCTAGAGGACCCTACGGAACACTGCCAGCCCCTATGGAAGGAACCCTACGGGCCCCTAAAGAACACTACTGGCTCCTGCGGTACTCCAGAGGCCTCTAGGGAACCTACGAAGCTCTACGGAACCCTATGGATCCTCACGGAACAGTACGGGCCCCTTCAGACCTCCGCGGGCGCTTATGGAAACCTACAGGACCCTACGGAACTGTACGAGACTCTACAGGCCCCTAGGGAACACCACAGGCCCCTACGGAACCCTACACAACCCTCCGGAAACATATGGCACCCTACAAGCTCCTACCAACCCCTGCGGGCACTTACACAACCCTACAGGCCCCTACGGAAATCTACGGGACTCTACGGGCACCTAGGGAATCCTTCAGATTTCGACGGAACCCTACAAGGCCCTCTGGAACCCTACAGAATACTCCAGGACCCGACAGCACTCTACAAGACCCTTAGCAACACAAAGGAACCTCACTAAAACCCTATGGGCTCCTACAGAACACTGCAGGTGCCTACGGAACCCTAGAGACCCCTACGGAACCCTACAGACACCTGCGGGCACTTACGGAACCCTGCAGGCCCCTACGGAACCCTACAGGTCCATACAGAACCCCACAGGGCCCTACGGAACTTTACCAGCCACTACGGAACTCTACGGGTCCCTACGGAACCCTGCAGAACCCTCCGCAACCTTACAGAATCCCACAGACTCCTACAGACTTCTGCGGGCACTTACACAACCCTACAGGTCCCTACGGAAATCTACGGGACTCTATGGGCCCTTAGGGAACCCTATAGATTTCGATGGAACCCTACGAGCCCCTCTGGAACCCTACAGAATACTCCAGGACCCGACAGCACTCTACAAGACCCTTAGCAACACAACGGAACCTCACGAAAACCCTATGGGCTCCTACAGAACACTGCAGGTGCCTACGGAAACCTACAGACCCCTACGGAATACTACCAGCCACTACAGAAAAATATGGCCCCTACGGAACTCTACGGAACCTGGCAGAAACAATGTGGGCCCCAACAGGCCCTTGCGGGCACTTGCAGAACTCTGCAGGAACCCACGGAACTTTATGGAACCCTACCAGCCCCTACGGAAGCCTAAAGACCATTGCAGGCAGTTACGGAACAGTACAGGGCCCTAGGGAACTTTACCAGCCACTACGGAACTCTACGGGCCCCTACGGAACCCTGCAGAACCCTCCAGAACCTTACAGAATCCCACGGATTCCTACAGACTCCTGCGGGCACTTACTCAACCCTAGAGGACCCTACGGAACACTACCGGCTCCTGCGGTACTCCAGAGGCCTCTAGGGAACCTACGAAGCTCTACGGAACCCTATGGATCCTTACGGAACAGTACGGGCCCCTTCAGACCTCTGCGGGCGCTTATGGAAACCTACAGGACCCTACGGAACTGTACGAGACTCTACAGGCCCCTAGGGAACACTACAGGCCCCTACGGAATGGTACGAGACTCTACAGGCCCCTAGGGAACACCACAGGCCCCTACGGAACCCTACACAACCCTCCGGAAACATATGGCACCCTACAAGCTCCTACCAACCCCTGCGAGCACTTACACAACCCTACAGGCCCCTACGGAAATCTACGGGACTCTATGGGCCCTTAGGGAACCCTATAGATTTCGATGGAACCCTACGAGCCCCTCTGGAACCCTACAGAATACTCCAGGACCCGACAGCACTCTACAAAACCCTTAGCAACACAACGGAACCTCACTAAAACCCTATGGGCTCCTACAGAACACTGTAGGTGCCTACGGAAACCTACAGACCCCTACGGAATACTACCAGCCACTACAGAAAAATATGGCCCCTACGGAACTCTACGGAACCTGACAGAAACACTGTGGGCCCCTACAGGCCCTTGCGGGCACTTGCAGAACTCTGCAGGAACCCACGGAACTTTATGGAACCCTACCAGCCCCTACGGAAGCTTAAAGATCCTTGCAGGCAGTTACGGAACGGTACAGGGCCCTAGGGTACTTTACCAGCCACTATGGAACTCTACGGTCCCCTACGGAACCCTGCAGAACCCTCCAGAACCTTACAGAATCCCACAGACTCCTACAGACTTCTGCAGGCACTTACTCAACCCTAGAGGACCCTACGGAACACTGCCAGCCCCTATGGAAGGAACCCTACGGGCCCCTACAGAACACTACTGGCTCCTGCGGTACTCCAGAGGCCTCTAGGGAACCTACGAAGCTCTACGGAGCCCTATGGATCCTTACGGAACAGTACGGGCCCCTTCAGACCTCTGCGGGCGCTTATGGAAACCTACAGGACCCTACGGACTGTACGAGACTCTACAGGCCCCTAGGGAACACCACAGGCTTCTACGGAACCCTACACAACCCTCCGGAAACATATGGCACCCTACAAGCTCCTACCAACCCCTGCGAGCACTTACACAACCCTACAGGTCCCTACGGAAATCTACGGGACTCTACGGGCCCCTAGGGAACCCTTCAGATTTCGACGGAACCCTACAAGGCCCTCTGGAACCCTACAGAATACTCCAGGACCCGACAGCACTCTACAAGACCCTTAGCAACACAACGGAACCTCACTAAAACCCTATGGGCTCCTACAGAACACTGCAGGTGCCTACGGAACCCTACAGACCCCTACGGAACCCTACAGACACCTGCGGGCACTTACGGAACACTGCAGGCCCCTACGGAACCCTACAGGTCCATACAGAACCCCACAGGGCCCTACGGAACTTTACCAGCCACTACGGAACTCTACGGGTCCCTACGGAACCCTGCAGAACCCTCCGCAACCTTACAGAATCCCAAAGACTCCTACAGACTTCTGCGGGCACTTACACAACCCTACAGGTCCCTACGGAAATCTACGGGACTCTATGGGCCCCTAGGGAACCCTTCAGATTTCGATGGAACCCTACGAGCCCCTCTGGAACCCTACAGAATACTCCAGGACCCGACAGCACTCTACAAGACCCTTAGCAACACAACGGAACCTCACGAAAACCCTATGGGCTCCTACAGAACACTGTAGGTGCCTACGGAAACCTACAGACCCCTACAGAATACTACCAGCCACTACAGAAAAATATGGCCCCTACAGAACTCTACGGAACCTGACAGAAACACTGTGGGCCCCTACAGGCCCTTGCGGGCACTTGCAGAACTCTGCAGGAACCCACGGAACTTTATGGAACCCTACCAGCCCCTACGGAAGCCTAAAGACCCTTGCAGGCAGTTACGGAACGGTACAGGGCCCTAGGGAACTTTACCAGCCACTACGGAACTCTACGGGCCCCTACGGAACCCTGCAGAACCCTCCAGAACCTTACAGAATCCCACGGATTCTTACAGACTCCTGCGGGCACTTACTCAACCCTAGAGGACGCTACGGAACACTACTGGCTCCTGCGGTACTCCAGAGGCCTCTAGGGAACCTACGAAGCTCTACGGAACCCTATGGATCCTTACGGAACAGTACGGGCCCCTTCAGACCTCTGCGGGCGCTTATGGAAACCTACAGGACCCTACGGAACTGTACGAGACTCTACAGGCCCCTAGGGAACACTACAGGCCCCTACGGAATGGTACGAGACTCTACAGGCCCCTAGGGAACACCACAGGCCCCTACGGAACCCTACACAACCCTCCGGAAACATATGGCACCCTACAAGCTCCTACCAACCCCTGCGGGCACTTACACAACCCTACAGGCCCCTACGGAAATCTACGGGACTCTACGGGCACCTAGGGAACCCTTCAGATTTCGACGGAACCCGACCAGCCCCTCTGGAACCCTACAGAATACTCCAGGACCCGACAGCACTCTACAAGACCCTTAGCAACACAACGGAACCTCACTAAAACCCTATGGGCTCCTACAGAACACTGCAGGTGCCTACGGAACCCTACAGACCCCTACGGAACCCTACAGACACCTGCGGGCACTTACGGAACCCTGCAGGCCCCTACGGAACCCTACAGGTCCATACAGAACCCCACAGGGCCCTACGGAACTTTACCAGCCACTACGGAACTCTACGGGTCCCTACGGAACCCTGCAGAACCCTCCGCAACCTTACAGAATCCCACAGACTCCTACAGACTTCTGCGGGCACTTACACAACCCTACAGGTCCCTACGGAAATCTACGGGACTCTACGGGCCCCTAGGGAACCCTTCAGATTTCGACGGAACCATACAAGGCCCTCTGGAACCCTACAGAATACTCCAGGACCCGACAGCACTCTACAAGACCCTTAGCAACACAACGGAACCTCACTAAAACCCTATGGGCTCCTACAGAACACTGTAGGTGCCTACGGAAACCTACAGACCCCTACAGAATACTACCAGCCACTACAGAAAAATATGGCCCCTACGGAACTCTACGGAACCTGACAGAAACACTGTGCGCCCCTACAGGCCCTTGCGGGCACTTGCAGAACTCTGCAGGAACCCACGGAACTTTATGGAACCCTCCCAGCCCCTACGGAAGCCTAAAGATCCTTGCAGGCAGTTACGGAACGGTACAGGGCCCTAGGGAACTTTACCAGCCACTGTGGAACTCTACGGGTCCCTACGGAACCCTGCAGAACCTTCCGGAACCTTACAGAATCCCACAGACTCCTACAGACTTCTGCGGGCACTTACTCAACCCTAGAGGACCCTACGGAACACTGCCAGCCCCTATGGAAGGAACCCTACGGGCCCCTAAAGAACACTACTGGCTCCTGCGGTACTCCAGAGGCCTCTAGGGAACCTACGAAGCTCTACGGAACCCTATGGATCCTCACGGAACAGTACGGGCCCCTTCAGACCTCTGCGGGCGCTTATGGAAACCTACAGGACCCTACGGAACTGTACGAGACTCTACAGGCCCCTAGGGAACACCACAGGCCCTTACGGAACTGTACGAGACTCTACAGGCCCCTAGGGAACACCACAGGCCCCTACGGAACCCTACACAACCCTCCGGAAACATATGGCACCCTACAAGCTCCTACCAACCCCTGCGGGCACTTACACAACCCTACAGGCCCCTACGGAAATCTACGGGACTCTACGGGCACCTAGGGAATCCTTCAGATTTCGACGGAACCCTACAAGGCCCTCTGGAACCCTACAGAATACTCCAGGACCCGACAGCACTCTACAAGACCCTTAGCAACACAAAGGAACCTCACTAAAACCCTATGGGCTCCTACAGAACACTGCAGGTGCCTACCGAACCCTACAGACCCCTACGGAACCCTACAGACACCTGCGGGCACTTACGGAACCCTGCAGGACCCTACGGAACCCTACAGGTCCATACAGAACCCCACAGGGCCCTACGGAACTTTACCAGCCACTACGGAACTCTACGGGTCCCTACGGAACCCTGCAGAACCCTCCGCAACCTTACAGAATCCCACAGACTCCTACAGACTTCTGCGGGCACTTACACAACCCTACAGGTCCCTACGGAAATCTACGGGACTCTATGGGCCCTTAGGGAACCCTATAGATTTCGATGGAACCCTACGAGCCCCTCTGGAACCCTACAGAATACTCCAGGACCCGACAGCACTCTACAAGACCCTTAGCAACACAACGGAACCTCACGAAAACCCTATGGGCTCCTACAGAACACTGTAGGTGCCTACGGAAACCTACAGACCCCTACGGAATATTACCAGCCACTACAGAAAAATATGGCCCCTACGGAACTCTACGGAACCTGGCAGAAACAATGTGGGCCCCAACAGGCCCTTGCGGGCACTTGCAGAACTCTGCAGGAACCCACGGAACTTTATGGAACCCTACCAGCCCCTACGGAAGCCTAAAGACCCTTGCAGGCAGTTACGGAACGGTACAGGGCCCTAGGGAACTTTACCAGCCACTACGGAACTCTACGGGCCCCTACGGAACCCTGCAGAACCCTCCAGAACCTTACAGAATCCCACGGATTCCTACAGACTCCTGCGGGCACTTACTCAACCCTAGAGGACCCTACGGAACACTACCGGCTCCTGCGGTACTCCAGAGGCCTCTAGGGAACCTACGAAGCTCTACGGAACCCTATGGATCCTTACGGAACAGTACGGGCCCCTTCAGACCTCTGCGGGCGCTTATGGAAACCTACAGGACCCTACGGAACTGTACGAGACTCTACAGGCCCCTAGGGAACACTACAGGCCCCTACGGAATGGTACGAGACTCTACAGGCCCCTAGGGAACACCACAGGCCCCTACGGAACCCTACACAACCCTCCGGAAACATATGGCACCCTACAAGCTCCTACCAACCCCTGCGAGCACTTACACAACCCTACAGGCCCCTACGGAAATCTACGGGACTCTACGGGCCCCTAGGGAACCCTTCAGATTTCGACGGAACCCTACAAGGCCCTCTGGAACCCTACAGAATACTCCAGGACCCGACAGCACTCTACAAGACCCTTAGCAACACAACGGAACCTCACTAAAACCCTATGGGCTCCTACAGAACACTGTAGGTGCCTACAGAAACCTACAGACCCCTACGGAATACTACCAGCCACTACAGAAAAATATGGCCCCTACGGAACTCTACGGAACCTGGCAGAAACACTGTGGGCCCCTACAGGCCCTTGCGGGCACTTGCAGAACTCTGCAGGAACCCACGGAACTTTATGGAACCCTACCAGCCCCTACGGAAGCCTAAAGACCCTTGCAGGCAGTTACGGAACGGTACAGGGCCCTAGGGAACTTTACCAGCCACTGTGGAACTCTACGGGTCCCTACGGAACCCTGCAGAACCTTCCGGAACCTTACAGAATCCCACAGACTCCTACAGACTTCTGCAGGCACTTACTCAACCCTAGAGGACCCTACGGAACACTGCCAGCCCCTATGGAAGGAACCCTACGGGCCCCTAAAGAACACTACTGGCTCCTGCGGTACTCCAGAGGCCTCTAGGGAACCTATGAAGCTCTACGGAACCCTATGGATCCTCACGGAACAGTACGGGCCCCTTCAGACCTCTGCGGGCGCTTATGGAAACCTACAGGACCCTACGGAACTGTATGAGACTCTACAGGCCCTTAGGGAACACCACAGGCCCCTACGGAACCCTACACAACCCTCCGGAAACATATGGCACCCTACAAGCTCCTACCAACCCCTGCGGGCACTTACACAACCCTACAGGTCCCTACGGAAATCTACGGGACTCTACGGGCCCCTAGGGAATCCTTCAGATTTCGACGGAACCCTACAAGCCCCTCTGGAACCCTACAGAATACTCCAGGACCCGACAGCACTCTACAAGACCCTTAGCAACACAACGGAACCTCACTAAAACCCTATGGGCTCCTACAGAACACTGCAGGTGCCTACGGAACCCTACAGACCCCTACAGAATACTACCAGCCACTACAGAAAAATATGGCCCCTACGGAACTCTACGGAACCTGGCAGAAACACTGTGGGCCCCTACAGGCCCTTGCGGGCACTTGCAGAACTCTGCAGGAACCCACGGAACTTTATGGAACCCTACCAGCCCCTACGGAAGCCTAAAGACCCTTGCAGGCAGTTACGGAACGGTACAGGGCCCTAGGGAACTTTACCAGCCACTGTGGAACTCTACGGGTCCCTACGGAACCCTGCAGAACCTTCCGGAACCTTACAGAATCCCACAGACTCCTACAGACTTCTGCAGGCACTTACTCAACCCTAGAGGACCCTACGGAACACTGCCAGCCCCTATGGAAGGAACCCTACGGGCCCCTACAGAACACTACTGGCTCCTGCGGTACTCCAGAGGCCTCTAGGGAACCTACGAAGCTCTACGGAGCCCTATGGATCCTCACGGAACAGTACGGGCCCCTTCAGACCTCTGCGGGCGCTTATGGAAACCTACAGGACCCTACGGAACTGTACGAGACTCTACAGGCCCCTAGGGAACACCACAGGCCCCTACGGAACCCTACACAACCCTCCGGAAACATATGGCACCCTACAAGCTCCTACCAACCCCTGCGGGCACTTACACAACCCTACAGGTCCCTACGGAAATCTACGGGACTCTACGGGCCCCTAGGGAATCCTTCAGATTTCGACGGAACCCTACAAGCCCCTCTGGAACCCTACAGAATACTCCAGGACCCGACAGCACTCTACAAGACCCTTAGCAACACAACGGAACCTCACTAAAACCCTATGGGCTCCTACAGAACACTGCAGGTGCCTACGGAACCCTACAGACCCCTACAGAATACTACCAGCCACTACAGAAAAATATGGCCCCTACGGAACTCTACGGAACCTGGCAGAAACACTGTGGGCCCCTACAGGCCCTTGCGGGCACTTGCAGAACTCTGCAGGAACCCACGGAACTTTATGGAACCCTACCAGCCCCTACGGAAGCCTAAAGACCCTTGCAGGCAGTTACGGAACGGTACAGGGCCCTAGGGAACTTTACCAGCCACTGTGGAACTCTACGGGTCCCTACGGAACCCTGCAGAACCTTCCGGAACCTTACAGAATCCCACAGACTCCTACAGACTCCTGCGGGCACTTACTCAACCCTAGAGGACCCTACGGAACACTGCCAGCCCCTATGGAAGGAACCCTACGGGCCCCTACAGAACACTACTGGCTCCTGCGGTACTCCAGAGGCCTCTAGGGAACCTACGAAGCTCTACGGAGCCCTATGGATCCTCACGGAACAGTACGGGCCCCTTCAGACCTCTGCGGGCGCTTATGGAAACCTACAGGACCCTACGGAACTGTACGAGACTCTACAGGCCCCTAGGGAACACCACAGGCCCCTACGGAACCCTACACAACCCTCCGGAAACATATGGCACCCTACAAGCTCCTACCAACCCCTGCGGGCACTTACACAACCCTACAGGTCCCTACGGAAATCTACAGGACTCTACGGGCCCCTAGGGAACCCTACAGATTTCGACGGAACCCTACAAGGCCCTCTGGAACCCTACAGAATACTCCAGGACCCGACAGCACTCTACAAGACCCTTAGCAACACAACGGAACCTCACTAAAACCCTATGGGCTCCTACATAACACTGCAGGTGCCTACGGAACCCTGCAGGCCCCTACGGAACCCTACAGACACCTGCAGGCACTTACGGAACCCTGCAGGCCCCTACGGAACCCTACAGGTCCATACAGAACCCCACAGGGCCCTACGGAACTTTACCAGCCACTACGGAACTCTACGGGTCCCTACGGAACCCTGCAGAACCCTCCGCAACCTTACAGAACCCCACAGACTCCTACAGACTTCTGCAGGCACTTACTCAACCCTAGAGGACCCTACGGAACACTGCCAGCCCCTATGGAAGGAACCCTACGGGCCCCTACAGAACACTACTGGCTCCTGCGGTACTCCAGAGGCCTCTAGGGAACCTACGAAGCTCTACGGAGCCCTATGGATCCTCACGGAACAGTACGGGCCCCTTCAGACCTCTGCGGGCGCTTATGGAAACCTACAGGACCCTACGGAACTGTACGAGACTCTACAGGCCCCTAGGGAACACCACAGGCCCCTACGGAACCCTACACAACCCTCCGGAAACATATGGCACCCTACAAGCTCCTACCAACCCCTGCGGGCACTTACACAACCCTACAGGCCCCTACGGAAATCTACGGGACTCTACGGGCACCTAGGGAATCCTTCAGATTTCGACGGAACCCTACAAGGCCCTCTGGAACCCTACAGAATACTCCAGGACCCGACAGCACTCTACAAGACCCTTAGCAACACAAAGGAACCTCACTAAAACCCTATGGGCTCCTACAGAACACTGCAGGTGCCTACCGAACCCTACAGACCCCTACGGAACCCTACAGACACCTGCGGGCACTTACGGAACCCTGCAGGACCCTACGGAACCCTACAGGTCCATACAGAACCCCACAGGGCCCTACGGAACTTTACCAGCCACTACGGAACTCTACGGGTCCCTACGGAACCCTGCAGAACCCTCCGCAACCTTACAGAATCCCACAGACTCCTACAGACTTCTGCGGGCACTTACACAACCCTACAGGTCCCTACGGAAATCTACGGGACTCTATGGGCCCTTAGGGAACCCTATAGATTTCGATGGAACCCTACGAGCCCCTCTGGAACCCTACAGAATACTCCAGGACCCGACAGCACTCTACAAGACCCTTAGCAACACAACGGAACCTCACGAAAACCCTATGGGCTCCTACAGAACACTGTAGGTGCCTACGGAAACCTACAGACCCCTACGGAATATTACCAGCCACTACAGAAAAATATGGCCCCTACGGAACTCTACGGAACCTGGCAGAAACAATGTGGGCCCCAACAGGCCCTTGCGGGCACTTGCAGAACTCTGCAGGAACCCACGGAACTTTATGGAACCCTACCAGCCCCTACGGAAGCCTAAAGACCCTTGCAGGCAGTTACGGAACGGTACAGGGCCCTAGGGAACTTTACCAGCCACTACGGAACTCTACGGGCCCCTACGGAACCCTGCAGAACCCTCCAGAACCTTACAGAATCCCACGGATTCCTACAGACTCCTGCGGGCACTTACTCAACCCTAGAGGACCCTACGGAACACTACCGGCTCCTGCGGTACTCCAGAGGCCTCTAGGGAACCTACGAAGCTCTACGGAACCCTATGGATCCTTACGGAACAGTACGGGCCCCTTCAGACCTCTGCGGGCGCTTATGGAAACCTACAGGACCCTACGGAACTGTACGAGACTCTACAGGCCCCTAGGGAACACTACAGGCCCCTACGGAATGGTACGAGACTCTACAGGCCCCTAGGGAACACCACAGGCCCCTACGGAACCCTACACAACCCTCCGGAAACATATGGCACCCTACAAGCTCCTACCAACCCCTGCGAGCACTTACACAACCCTACAGGCCCCTACGGAAATCTACGGGACTCTACGGGCCCCTAGGGAACCCTTCAGATTTCGACGGAACCCTACAAGGCCCTCTGGAACCCTACAGAATACTCCAGGACCCGACAGCACTCTACAAGACCCTTAGCAACACAACGGAACCTCACTAAAACCCTATGGGCTCCTACAGAACACTGTAGGTGCCTACAGAAACCTACAGACCCCTACGGAATACTACCAGCCACTACAGAAAAATATGGCCCCTACGGAACTCTACGGAACCTGGCAGAAACACTGTGGGCCCCTACAGGCCCTTGCGGGCACTTGCAGAACTCTGCAGGAACCCACGGAACTTTATGGAACCCTACCAGCCCCTACGGAAGCCTAGAGACCCTTGCAGGCAGTTACGGAACGGTACAGGGCCCTAGGGAACTTTACCAGCCACTGTGGAACTCTACGGGTCCCTACGGAACCCTGCAGAACCTTCCGGAACCTTACAGAATCCCACAGACTCCTACAGACTTCTGCAGGCACTTACTCAACCCTAGAGGACCCTACGGAACACTGCCAGCCCCTATGGAAGGAACCCTACGGGCCCCTAAAGAACACTACTGGCTCCTGCGGTACTCCAGAGGCCTCTAGGGAACCTATGAAGCTCTACGGAACCCTATGGATCCTCACGGAACAGTACGGGCCCCTTCAGACCTCTGCGGGCGCTTATGGAAACCTACAGGACCCTACGGAACTGTATGAGACTCTACAGGCCCTTAGGGAACACCACAGGCCCCTACGGAACCCTACACAACCCTCCGGAAACATATGGCACCCTACAAGCTCCTACCAACCCCTGCGGGCACTTACACAACCCTACAGGTCCCTACGGAAATCTACGGGACTCTACGGGCCCCTAGGGAATCCTTCAGATTTCGACGGAACCCTACAAGCCCCTCTGGAACCCTACAGAATACTCCAGGACCCGACAGCACTCTACAAGACCCTTAGCAACACAACGGAACCTCACTAAAACCCTATGGGCTCCTACAGAACACTGCAGGTGCCTACGGAACCCTACAGACCCCTACAGAATACTACCAGCCACTACAGAAAAATATGGCCCCTACGGAACTCTACGGAACCTGGCAGAAACACTGTGGGCCCCTACAGGCCCTTGCGGGCACTTGCAGAACTCTGCAGGAACCCACGGAACTTTATGGAACCCTACCAGCCCCTACGGAAGCCTAAAGACCCTTGCAGGCAGTTACGGAACGGTACAGGGCCCTAGGGAACTTTACCAGCCACTGTGGAACTCTACGGGTCCCTACGGAACCCTGCAGAACCTTCCGGAACCTTACAGAATCCCACAGACTCCTACAGACTTCTGCAGGCACTTACTCAACCCTAGAGGACCCTACGGAACACTGCCAGCCCCTATGGAAGGAACCCTACGGGCCCCTACAGAACACTACTGGCTCCTGCGGTACTCCAGAGGCCTCTAGGGAACCTACGAAGCTCTACGGAGCCCTATGGATCCTCACGGAACAGTACGGGCCCCTTCAGACCTCTGCGGGCGCTTATGGAAACCTACAGGACCCTACGGAACTGTATGAGACTCTACAGGCCCTTAGGGAACACCACAGGCCCCTACGGAACCCTACACAACCCTCCGGAAACATATGGCACCCTACAAGCTCCTACCAACCCCTGCGGGCACTTACACAACCCTACAGGTCCCTACGGAAATCTACGGGACTCTACGGGCCCCTAGGGAATCCTTCAGATTTCGACGGAACCCTACAAGCCCCTCTGGAACCCTACAGAATACTCCAGGACCCGACAGCACTCTACAAGACCCTTAGCAACACAACGGAACCTCACTAAAACCCTATGGGCTCCTACAGAACACTGCAGGTGCCTACGGAACCCTACAGACCCCTACAGAATACTACCAGCCACTACAGAAAAATATGGCCCCTACGGAACTCTACGGAACCTGGCAGAAACACTGTGGGCCCCTACAGGCCCTTGCGGGCACTTGCAGAACTCTGCAGGAACCCACGGAACTTTATGGAACCCTACCAGCCCCTACGGAAGCCTAAAGACCCTTGCAGGCAGTTACGGAACGGTACAGGGCCCTAGGGAACTTTACCAGCCACTGTGGAACTCTACGGGTCCCTACGGAACCCTGCAGAACCTTCCGGAACCTTACAGAATCCCACAGACTCCTACAGACTTCTGCAGGCACTTACTCAACCCTAGAGGACCCTACGGAACACTGCCAGCCCCTATGGAAGGAACCCTACGGGCCCCTACAGAACACTACTGGCTCCTGCGGTACTCCAGAGGCCTCTAGGGAACCTACGAAGCTCTACGGAGCCCTATGGATCCTCACGGAACAGTACGGGCCCCTTCAGACCTCTGCGGGCGCTTATGGAAACCTACAGGACCCTACGGAACTGTACGAGACTCTACAGGCCCCTAGGGAACACCACAGGCCCCTACGGAACCCTACACAACCCTCCGGAAACATATGGCACCCTACAAGCTCCTACCAACCCCTGCGGGCACTTACACAACCCTACAGGTCCCTACGGAAATCTACGGGACTCTACGGGCCCCTAGGGAATCCTTCAGATTTCGACGGAACCCTACAAGCCCCTCTGGAACCCTACAGAATACTCCAGGACCCGACAGCACTCTACAAGACCCTTAGCAACACAACGGAACCTCACTAAAACCCTATGGGCTCCTACAGAACACTGCAGGTGCCTACGGAACCCTACAGACCCCTACAGAATACTACCAGCCACTACAGAAAAATATGGCCCCTACGGAACTCTACGGAACCTGGCAGAAACACTGTGGGCCCCTACAGGCCCTTGCGGGCACTTGCAGAACTCTGCAGGAACCCACGGAACTTTATGGAACCCTACCAGCCCCTACGGAAGCCTAAAGACCCTTGCAGGCAGTTACGGAACGGTACAGGGCCCTAGGGAACTTTACCAGCCACTGTGGAACTCTACGGGTCCCTACGGAACCCTGCAGAACCTTCCGGAACCTTACAGAATCCCACAGACTCCTACAGACTCCTGCGGGCACTTACTCAACCCTAGAGGACCCTACGGAACACTGCCAGCCCCTATGGAAGGAACCCTACGGGCCCCTACAGAACACTACTGGCTCCTGCGGTACTCCAGAGGCCTCTAGGGAACCTACGAAGCTCTACGGAGCCCTATGGATCCTCACGGAACAGTACGGGCCCCTTCAGACCTCTGCGGGCGCTTATGGAAACCTACAGGACCCTACGGAACTGTACGAGACTCTACAGGCCCCTAGGGAACACCACAGGCCCCTACGGAACCCTACACAACCCTCCGGAAACATATGGCACCCTACAAGCTCCTACCAACCCCTGCGGGCACTTACACAACCCTACAGGTCCCTACGGAAATCTACAGGACTCTACGGGCCCCTAGGGAACCCTACAGATTTCGACGGAACCCTACAAGGCCCTCTGGAACCCTACAGAATACTCCAGGACCCGACAGCACTCTACAAGACCCTTAGCAACACAACGGAACCTCACTAAAACCCTATGGGCTCCTACAGAACACTGCAGGTGCCTACGGAACCCTGCAGGCCCCTACGGAACCCTACAGACACCTGCAGGCACTTACGGAACCCTGCAGGCCCCTACGGAACCCTACAGGTCCATACAGAACCCCACAGGGCCCTACGGAACTTTACCAGCCACTACGGAACTCTACGGGTCCCTACGGAACCCTGCAGAACCCTCCGCAACCTTACAGAACCCCACAGACTCCTACAGACTTCTGCAGGCACTTACTCAACCCTAGAGGACCCTACGGAACACTGCCAGCCCCTATGGAAGGAACCCTACGGGCCCCTACAGAACACTACTGGCTCCTGCGGTACTCCAGAGGCCTCTAGGGAACCTACGAAGCTCTACGGAGCCCTATGGATCCTCACGGAACAGTACGGGCCCCTTCAGACCTCTGCGGGCGCTTATGGAAACCTACAGGACCCTACGGAACTGTACGAGACTCTACAGGCCCCTAGGGAACACCACAGGCCCCTACGGAACCCTACACAACCCTCCGGAAACATATGGCACCCTACAAGCTCCTACCAACCCCTGCGGGCACTTACACAACCCTACAGGTCCCTACGGAAATCTACAGGACTCTACGGGCCCCTAGGGAACCCTACAGATTTCGACGGAACCCTACAAGGCCCTCTGGAACCCTACAGAATACTCCAGGACCTGACAGCACTCTACAAGACCCTTAGCAACACAACGGAACCTCACTAAAACCCTATGGGCTCCTACAGAACACTGCAGGTGCCTACGGAACCCTGCAGGCCCCTACGGAACCCTACAGACACCTGCAGGCACTTACGGAACCCTGCAGGCCCCTACGGAACCCTACAGGTCCATACAGAACCCCACAGGGCCCTACGGAACTTTACCAGCCACTACGGAACTCTACGGGTCCCTACGGAACCCTGCAGAACCCTCCGCAACCTTACAGAACCCCACAGACTCCTACAGACTTCTGCGGGCACTTACACAACCCTACAGGTCCCTACGGAAATCTACGGGACTCTATGGGACCTTAGGGAACCCTATAGATTTCGATGGAACCCTACGAGCCCCTCTGGAACCCTACAGAATACTCCAGGACCCGACAGCACTACAAGACCCTTAGCAACAAAACGGAACCTCACTAAAACCCTATGGGCTCCTACAGAACACTGTAGGTGCCTACGGAAACCTACAGACCCCTACGGAATACTACCAGCCACTACAGAAAAATATGGCCCCTACGGAACTCTACGGAACCTGACAGAAACACCGTGGGCCCCTACAGGCCCTTGCGGGCACTTGCAGAACTCTGCAGGAACCCACGGAACTTTATGGAACCCTACCAGCCCCTACGGAAGCCTAAGGACCCTTGCAGGCAGTTACGGAACGGTACAGGGCCCTAGGGAACTTTACCAGCCACTGTGGAACTCTACGGGTCCCTACGGAACCCTGCAGAACCCTCCAGAACCTTACAGAATCCCACGGATTCCTACAGACTCCTGCGGGCACTTACTCAACCCTAGAGGACCCTACAGAACACTACTGGCTCCTGCGGTACTCCAGAGGCCTCTAGGGAACCTACGAAGCTCTACGGAACCCTATGGATCCTTACGGAACAGTACGGGCCCCTTCAGACCTCTGCGGGCGCTTATGGAAACCTACAGGACCCTACGGAACTGTACGAGACTCTACAGGCCCCTAGGGAACACCACAGGCCCCTACGGAACCCTACACAACCCTCCGGAAACATATGGCACCCTACAAGCTCCTACCAACCCCTGCGGGCACTTACACAACCCTACAGGCCCCTACGGAAATCTACGGGACTCTACGGGCCCCTAGGGAACCCTTCAGATTTCGACGGAACCCTACCAGCCCCTCTGGAACCCTACAGAATACTCCAGGACCCGACAGCACTCTACAAGACCCTTAGCAACACAACGGAACCTCACTAAAACCCTATGGGCTCCTACAGAACACTGTAGGTGCCTACGGAAACCTACAGACCCCTACAGAATACTACCAGCCACTACAGAAAAATATGGCCCCTACGGAACTCTACGGAACCTGGCAGAAACACTGTGGGCCCCTACAGGCCCTTGCGGGCACTTGCAGAACTCTGCAGGAACCCACGGAACTTTATGGAACCCTACCAGCCCCTACGGAAGCCTAGAGACCCTTGCAGGCAGTTACGGAACGGTACAGGGCCCTAGGGAACTTTACCAGCCACTGTGGAACTCTACGGGTCCCTACGGAACCCTGCAGAACCTTCCGGAACCTTACAGAATCCCACAGACTCCTACAGACTTCTGCAGGCACTTACTCAACCCTAGAGGACCCTACGGAACACTGCCAGCCCCTATGGAAGGAACCCTACGGGCCCCTAAAGAACACTACTGGCTCCTGCGGTACTCCAGAGGCCTCTAGGGAACCTATGAAGCTCTACGGAACCCTATGGATCCTCACGGAACAGTACGGGCCCCTTCAGACCTCTGCGGGCGCTTATGGAAACCTACAGGACCCTACGGAACTGTATGAGACTCTACAGGCCCTTAGGGAACACCACAGGCCCCTACGGAACCCTACACAACCCTCCGGAAACATATGGCACCCTACAAGCTCCTACCAACCCCTGCGGGCACTTACACAACCCTACAGGTCCCTACGGAAATCTACGGGACTCTACGGGCCCCTAGGGAATCCTTCAGATTTCGACGGAACCCTACAAGCCCCTCTGGAACCCTACAGAATACTCCAGGACCCGACAGCACTCTACAAGACCCTTAGCAACACAACGGAACCTCACGAAAACCCTATGGGCTCCTACAGAACACTGCAGGTGCCTACGGAACCCTACAGACCCCTACAGAATACTACCAGCCACTACAGAAAAATATGGCCCCTACGGAACTCTACGGAACCTGGCAGAAACACTGTGGGCCCCTACAGGCCCTTGCGGGCACTTGCAGAACTCTGCAGGAACCCACGGAACTTTATGGAACCCTACCAGCCCCTACGGAAGCCTAAAGACCCTTGCAGGCAGTTACGGAACGGTACAGGGCCCTAGGGAACTTTACCAGCCACTGTGGAACTCTACGGGTCCCTACGGAACCCTGCAGAACCTTCCGGAACCTTACAGAATCCCACAGACTCCTACAGACTTCTGCAGGCACTTACTCAACCCTAGAGGACCCTACGGAACACTGCCAGCCCCTATGGAAGGAACCCTACGGGCCCCTACAGAACACTACTGGCTCCTGCGGTACTCCAGAGGCCTCTAGGGAACCTACGAAGCTCTACGGAGCCCTATGGATCCTCACGGAACAGTACGGGCCCCTTCAGACCTCTGCGGGCGCTTATGGAAACCTACAGGACCCTACGGAACTGTATGAGACTCTACAGGCCCTTAGGGAACACCACAGGCCCCTACGGAACCCTACACAACCCTCCGGAAACATATGGCACCCTACAAGCTCCTACCAACCCCTGCGGGCACTTACACAACCCTACAGGTCCCTACGGAAATCTACGGGACTCTACGGGCCCCTAGGGAATCCTTCAGATTTCGACGGAACCCTACAAGCCCCTCTGGAACCCTACAGAATACTCCAGGACCCGACAGCACTCTACAAGACCCTTAGCAACACAACGGAACCTCACTAAAACCCTATGGGCTCCTACAGAACACTGCAGGTGCCTACGGAACCCTACAGACCCCTACAGAATACTACCAGCCACTACAGAAAAATATGGCCCCTACGGAACTCTACGGAACCTGGCAGAAACACTGTGGGCCCCTACAGGCCCTTGCGGGCACTTGCAGAACTCTGCAGGAACCCACGGAACTTTATGGAACCCTACCAGCCCCTACGGAAGCCTAAAGACCCTTGCAGGCAGTTACGGAACGGTACAGGGCCCTAGGGAACTTTACCAGCCACTGTGGAACTCTACGGGTCCCTACGGAACCCTGCAGAACCTTCCGGAACCTTACAGAATCCCACAGACTCCTACAGACTTCTGCAGGCACTTACTCAACCCTAGAGGACCCTACGGAACACTGCCAGCCCCTATGGAAGGAACCCTACGGGCCCCTACAGAACACTACTGGCTCCTGCGGTACTCCAGAGGCCTCTAGGGAACCTACGAAGCTCTACGGAGCCCTATGGATCCTCACGGAACAGTACGGGCCCCTTCAGACCTCTGCGGGCGCTTATGGAAACCTACAGGACCCTACGGAACTGTACGAGACTCTACAGGCCCCTAGGGAACACCACAGGCCCCTACGGAACCCTACACAACCCTCCGGAAACATATGGCACCCTACAAGCTCCTACCAACCCCTGCGGGCACTTACACAACCCTACAGGTCCCTACGGAAATCTACAGGACTCTACGGGCCCCTAGGGAACCCTACAGATTTCGACGGAACCCTACAAGGCCCTCTGGAACCCTACAGAATACTCCAGGACCCGACAGCACTCTACAAGACCCTTAGCAACACAACGGAACCTCACTAAAACCCTATGGGCTCCTACAGAACACTGCAGGTGCCTACGGAACCCTGCAGGCCCCTACGGAACCCTACAGACACCTGCAGGCACTTACGGAACCCTGCAGGCCCCTACGGAACCCTACAGGTCCATACAGAACCCCACAGGGCCCTACGGAACTTTACCAGCCACTACGGAACTCTACGGGTCCCTACGGAACCCTGCAGAACCCTCCGCAACCTTACAGAACCCCACAGACTCCTACAGACTTCTGCGGGCACTTACACAACCCTACAGGTCCCTACGGAAATCTACGGGACTCTATGGGCCCTTAGGGAACCCTATAGATTTCGATGGAACCCTACGAGCCCCTCTGGAACCCTACAGAATACTCCAGGACCCGACAGCACTACAAGACCCTTAGCAACAAAACGGAACCTCACTAAAACCCTATGGGCTCCTACAGAACACTGTAGGTGCCTACGGAAACCTACAGACCCCTACGGAATACTACCAGCCACTACAGAAAAATATGGCCCCTACGGAACTCTACGGAACCTGACAGAAACACCGTGGGCCCCTACAGGCCCTTGCGGGCACTTGCAGAACTCTGCAGGAACCCACGGAACTTTATGGAACCCTACCAGCCCCTACGGAAGCCTAAGGACCCTTGCAGGCAGTTACGGAACGGTACAGGGCCCTAGGGAACTTTACCAGCCACTGTGGAACTCTACGGGTCCCTACGGAACCCTGCAGAACCCTCCAGAACCTTACAGAATCCCACGGATTCCTACAGACTCCTGCGGGCACTTACTCAACCCTAGAGGACCCTACAGAACACTACTGGCTCCTGCGGTACTCCAGAGGCCTCTAGGGAACCTACGAAGCTCTACGGAACCCTATGGATCCTTACGGAACAGTACGGGCCCCTTCAGACCTCTGCGGGCGCTTATGGAAACCTACAGGACCCTACGGAACTGTACGAGACTCTACAGGCCCCTAGGGAACACCACAGGCCCCTACGGAACCCTACACAACCCTCCGGAAACATATGGCACCCTACAAGCTCCTACCAACCCCTGCGGGCACTTACACAACCCTACAGGCCCCTACGGAAATCTACGGGACTCTACGGGCCCCTAGGGAACCCTTCAGATTTCGACGGAACCCTACCAGCCCCTCTGGAACCCTACAGAATACTCCAGGACCCGACAGCACTCTACAAGACCCTTAGCAACACAACGGAACCTCACTAAAACCCTATGGGCTCCTACAGAACACTGTAGGTGCCTACGGAAACCTACAGACCCCTACAGAATACTACCAGCCACTACAGAAAAATATGGCCCCTACGGAACTCTACGGAACCTGGCAGAAACACTGTGGGCCCCTACAGGCCCTTGCGGGCACTTGCAGAACTCTGCAGGAACCCACGGAACTTTATGGAACCCTACCAGCCCCTACGGAAGCCTAGAGACCCTTGCAGGCAGTTACGGAACGGTACAGGGCCCTAGGGAACTTTACCAGCCACTGTGGAACTCTACGGGTCCCTACGGAACCCTGCAGAACCTTCCGGAACCTTACAGAATCCCACAGACTCCTACAGACTTCTGCAGGCACTTACTCAACCCTAGAGGACCCTACGGAACACTGCCAGCCCCTATGGAAGGAACCCTACGGGCCCCTAAAGAACACTACTGGCTCCTGCGGTACTCCAGAGGCCTCTAGGGAACCTATGAAGCTCTACGGAACCCTATGGATCCTCACGGAACAGTACGGGCCCCTTCAGACCTCTGCGGGCGCTTATGGAAACCTACAGGACCCTACGGAACTGTATGAGACTCTACAGGCCCTTAGGGAACACCACAGGCCCCTACGGAACCCTACACAACCCTCCGGAAACATATGGCACCCTACAAGCTCCTACCAACCCCTGCGGGCACTTACACAACCCTACAGGTCCCTACGGAAATCTACGGGACTCTACGGGCCCCTAGGGAATCCTTCAGATTTCGACGGAACCCTACAAGCCCCTCTGGAACCCTACAGAATACTCCAGGACCCGACAGCACTCTACAAGACCCTTAGCAACACAACGGAACCTCACTAAAACCCTATGGGCTCCTACAGAACACTGCAGGTGCCTACGGAACCCTACAGACCCCTACAGAATACTACCAGCCACTACAGAAAAATATGGCCCCTACGGAACTCTACGGAACCTGGCAGAAACACTGTGGGCCCCTACAGGCCCTTGCGGGCACTTGCAGAACTCTGCAGGAACCCACGGAACTTTATGGAACCCTACCAGCCCCTACGGAAGCCTAAAGACCCTTGCAGGCAGTTACGGAACGGTACAGGGCCCTAGGGAACTTTACCAGCCACTGTGGAACTCTACGGGTCCCTACGGAACCCTGCAGAACCTTCCGGAACCTTACAGAATCCCACAGACTCCTACAGACTTCTGCAGGCACTTACTCAACCCTAGAGGACCCTACGGAACACTGCCAGCCCCTATGGAAGGAACCCTACGGGCCCCTACAGAACACTACTGGCTCCTGCGGTACTCCAGAGGCCTCTAGGGAACCTACGAAGCTCTACGGAGCCCTATGGATCCTCACGGAACAGTACGGGCCCCTTCAGACCTCTGCGGGCGCTTATGGAAACCTACAGGACCCTACGGAACTGTATGAGACTCTACAGGCCCTTAGGGAACACCACAGGCCCCTACGGAACCCTACACAACCCTCCGGAAACATATGGCACCCTACAAGCTCCTACCAACCCCTGCGGGCACTTACACAACCCTACAGGTCCCTACGGAAATCTACGGGACTCTACGGGCCCCTAGGGAATCCTTCAGATTTCGACGGAACCCTACAAGCCCCTCTGGAACCCTACAGAATACTCCAGGACCCGACAGCACTCTACAAGACCCTTAGCAACACAACGGAACCTCACTAAAACCCTATGGGCTCCTACAGAACACTGCAGGTGCCTACGGAACCCTACAGACCCCTACAGAATACTACCAGCCACTACAGAAAAATATGGCCCCTACGGAACTCTACGGAACCTGGCAGAAACACTGTGGGCCCCTACAGGCCCTTGCGGGCACTTGCAGAACTCTGCAGGAACCCACGGAACTTTATGGAACCCTACCAGCCCCTACGGAAGCCTAAAGACCCTTGCAGGCAGTTACGGAACGGTACAGGGCCCTAGGGAACTTTACCAGCCACTGTGGAACTCTACGGGTCCCTACGGAACCCTGCAGAACCTTCCGGAACCTTACAGAATCCCACAGACTCCTACAGACTTCTGCAGGCACTTACTCAACCCTAGAGGACCCTACGGAACACTGCCAGCCCCTATGGAAGGAACCCTACGGGCCCCTACAGAACACTACTGGCTCCTGCGGTACTCCAGAGGCCTCTAGGGAACCTACGAAGCTCTACGGAGCCCTATGGATCCTCACGGAACAGTACGGGCCCCTTCAGACCTCTGCGGGCGCTTATGGAAACCTACAGGACCCTACGGAACTGTATGAGACTCTACAGGCCCTTAGGGAACACCACAGGCCCCTACGGAACCCTACACAACCCTCCGGAAACATATGGCACCCTACAAGCTCCTACCAACCCCTGCGGGCACTTACACAACCCTACAGGTCCCTACGGAAATCTACGGGACTCTACGGGCCCCTAGGGAATCCTTCAGATTTCGACGGAACCCTACAAGCCCCTCTGGAACCCTACAGAATACTCCAGGACCCGACAGCACTCTACAAGACCCTTAGCAACACAACGGAACCTCACTAAAACCCTATGGGCTCCTACAGAACACTGCAGGTGCCTACGGAACCCTACAGACCCCTACAGAATACTACCAGCCACTACAGAAAAATATGGCCCCTACGGAACTCTACGGAACCTGGCAGAAACACTGTGGGCCCCTACAGGCCCTTGCGGGCACTTGCAGAACTCTGCAGGAACCCACGGAACTTTATGGAACCCTACCAGCCCCTACGGAAGCCTAAAGACCCTTGCAGGCAGTTACGGAACGGTACAGGGCCCTAGGGAACTTTACCAGCCACTGTGGAACTCTACGGGTCCCTACGGAACCCTGCAGAACCTTCCGGAACCTTACAGAATCCCACAGACTCCTACAGACTTCTGCAGGCACTTACTCAACCCTAGAGGACCCTACGGAACACTGCCAGCCCCTATGGAAGGAACCCTACGGGCCCCTACAGAACACTACTGGCTCCTGCGGTACTCCAGAGGCCTCTAGGGAACCTACGAAGCTCTACGGAGCCCTATGGATCCTCACGGAACAGTACGGGCCCCTTCAGACCTCTGCGGGCGCTTATGGAAACCTACAGGACCCTACGGAACTGTACGAGACTCTACAGGCCCCTAGGGAACACCACAGGCCCCTACGGAACCCTACACAACCCTCCGGAAACATATGGCACCCTACAAGCTCCTACCAACCCCTGCGGGCACTTACACAACCCTACAGGTCCCTACGGAAATCTACAGGACTCTACGGGCCCCTAGGGAACCCTACAGATTTCGACGGAACCCTACAAGGCCCTCTGGAACCCTACAGAATACTCCAGGACCCGACAGCACTCTACAAGACCCTTAGCAACACAACGGAACCTCACTAAAACCCTATGGGCTCCTACAGAACACTGCAGGTGCCTACGGAACCCTGCAGGCCCCTACGGAACCCTACAGACACCTGCAGGCACTTACGGAACCCTGCAGGCCCCTACGGAACCCTACAGGTCCATACAGAACCCCACAGGGCCCTACGGAACTTTACCAGCCACTACGGAACTCTACGGGTCCCTACGGAACCCTGCAGAACCCTCCGCAACCTTACAGAACCCCACAGACTCCTACAGACTTCTGCGGGCACTTACACAACCCTACAGGTCCCTACGGAAATCTACGGGACTCTATGGGCCCTTAGGGAACCCTATAGATTTCGATGGAACCCTACGAGCCCCTCTGGAACCCTACAGAATACTCCAGGACCCGACAGCACTCTACAAGACCCTTAGCAACACAACGGAACCTCACTAAAACCCTATGGGCTCCTACAGAACACTGTAGGTGCCTACGGAAACCTACAGACCCCTACGGAATACTACCAGCCACTACAGAAAAATATGGCCCCTACGGAACTCTACGGAACCTGGCAGAAACACTGTGGGCCCCTACAGGCCCTTGCGGGCACTTGCAGAACTCTGCAGGAACCCACGGAACTTTATGGAACCCTACCACTCCCTCTATTTCAGTCTATGAACTTCTGCTCAGGTTTTGAAAAGTGGACGGGCAATTCGGACAACTCGGACCTCGTTCCCAAATTCCGCTGCGTAGCGAAGGGGTGCAGAACCTTCCGGAACCTTACAGAATCCCACAGACTCCTACAGACTTCTGCAGGCACTTACTCAACCCTAGAGGACCCTACGGAACACTGCCAGCCCCTATGGAAGGAACCCTACGGGCCCCTAAAGAACACTACTGGCTCCTGCGGTACTCCAGAGGCCTCTAGGGAACCTATGAAGCTCTACGGAACCCTATGGATCCTCACGGAACAGTACGGGCCCCTTCAGACCTCTGCGGGCGCTTATGGAAACCTACAGGACCCTACGGAACTGTATGAGACTCTACAGGCCCCTAGGGAACACCACAGGCCCCTACGGAACCCTACACAACCCTCCGGAAACATATGGCACCCTACAAGCTCCTACCAACCCCTGCGGGCACTTACACAACCCTACAGGTCCCTACGGAAATCTACGGGACTCTACGGGCCCCTAGGGAATCCTTCAGATTTCGACGGAACCCTACAAGCCCCTCTGGAACCCTACAGAATACTCCAGGACCCGACAGCACTCTACAAGACCCTTAGCAACACAACGGAACCTCACTAAAACCCTATGGGCTCCTACAGAACACTGCAGGTGCCTACGGAACCCTACAGACCCCTACAGAATACTACCAGCCACTACAGAAAAATATGGCCCCTACGGAACTCTACGGAACCTGGCAGAAACACTGTGGGCCCCTACAGGCCCTTGCGGGCACTTGCAGAACTCTGCAGGAACCCACGGAACTTTATGGAACCCTACCAGCCCCTACGGAAGCCTAAAGACCCTTGCAGGCAGTTACGGAACGGTACAGGGCCCTAGGGAACTTTACCAGCCACTGTGGAACTCTACGGGTCCCTACGGAACCCTGCAGAACCTTCCGGAACCTTACAGAATCCCACAGACTCCTACAGACTTCTGCAGGCACTTACTCAACCCTAGAGGACCCTACGGAACACTGCCAGCCCCTATGGAAGGAACCCTACGGGCCCCTACAGAACACTACTGGCTCCTGCGGTACTCCAGAGGCCTCTAGGGAACCTACGAAGCTCTACGGAGCCCTATGGATCCTCACGGAACAGTACGGGCCCCTTCAGACCTCTGCGGGCGCTTATGGAAACCTACAGGACCCTACGGAACTGTACGAGACTCTACAGGCCCCTAGGGAACACCACAGGCCCCTACGGAACCCTACACAACCCTCCGGAAACATATGGCACCCTACAAGCTCCTACCAACCCCTGCGGGCACTTACACAACCCTACAGGTCCCTACGGAAATCTACAGGACTCTACGGGCCCCTAGGGAACCCTACAGATTTCGACGGAACCCTACAAGGCCCTCTGGAACCCTACAGAATACTCCAGGACCCGACAGCACTCTACAAGACCCTTAGCAACACAACGGAACCTCACTAAAACCCTATGGGCTCCTACAGAACACTGCAGGTGCCTACGGAACCCTGCAGGCCCCTACGGAACCCTACAGACACCTGCAGGCACTTACGGAACCCTGCAGGCCCCTACGGAACCCTACAGGTCCATACAGAACCCCACAGGGCCCTACGGAACTTTACCAGCCACTACGGAACTCTACGGGTCCCTACGGAACCCTGCAGAACCCTCCGCAACCTTACAGAACCCCACAGACTCCTACAGACTTCTGCGGGCACTTACACAACCCTACAGGTCCCTACGGAAATCTACGGGACTCTATGGGCCCTTAGGGAACCCTATAGATTTCGATGGAACCCTACGAGCCCCTCTGGAACCCTACAGAATACTCCAGGACCCGACAGCACTACAAGACCCTTAGCAACAAAACGGAACCTCACTAAAACCCTATGGGCTCCTACAGAACACTGTAGTTGCCTACGGAAACCTACAGACCCCTACGGAATACTACCAGCCACTACAGAAAAATATGGCCCCTACGGAACTCTACGGAACCTGACAGAAACACCGTGGGCCCCTACAGGCCCTTGCGGGCACTTGCAGAACTCTGCAGGAACCCACGGAACTTTATGGAACCCTACCAGCCCCTACGGAAGCCTAAGGACCCTTGCAGGCAGTTACGGAACGGTACAGGGCCCTAGGGAACTTTACCAGCCACTGTGGAACTCTACGGGTCCCTACGGAACCCTGCAGAACCCTCCAGAACCTTACAGAATCCCACGGATTCCTACAGACTCCTGCGGGCACTTACTCAACCCTAGAGGACCCTACAGAACACTACTGGCTCCTGCGGTACTCCAGAGGCCTCTAGGGAACCTACGAAGCTCTACGGAACCCTATGGATCCTTACGGAACAGTACGGGCCCCTTCAGACCTCTGCGGGCGCTTATGGAAACCTACAGGACCCTACGGAACTGTACGAGACTCTACAGGCCCCTAGGGAACACCACAGGCCCCTACGGAACCCTACACAACCCTCCGGAAACATATGGCACCCTACAAGCTCCTACCAACCCCTGCGGGCACTTACACAACCCTACAGGCCCCTACGGAAATCTACGGGACTCTACGGGCACCTAGGGAATCCTTCAGATTTCGACGGAACCCTACAAGGCCCTCTGGAACCCTACAGAATACTCCAGGACCCGACAGCACTCTACAAGACCCTTAGCAACACAAAGGAACCTCACTAAAACCGTATGGGCTCCTACAGAACACTGCAGGTGCCTACGGAACCCTACAGACCCCTACGGAACCCTACAGACACCTGCGGGCACTTACGGAACCCTGCAGGACCCTACGGAACCCTACAGGTCCATACAGAACCCCACAGGGCCCTACGGAACTTTACCAGCCACTACGGAACTCTACGGGTCCCTACGGAACCCTGCAGAACCCTCCGCAACCTTACAGAATCCCACAGACTCCTACAGACTTCTGCGGGCACTTACACAACCCTACAGGTCCCTACGGAAATCTACGGGACTCTATGGGCCCTTAGGGAACCCTATAGATTTCGATGGAACCCTACGAGCCCCTCTGGAACCCTACAGAATACTCCAGGACCCGACAGCACTCTACAAGACCCTTAGCAACACAACGGAACCTCACGAAAACCCTATGGGCTCCTACAGAACACTGTAGGTGCCTACGGAAACCTACAGACCCCTACGGAATACTACCAGCCACTACAGAAAAATATGGCCCCTACGGAACTCTACGGAACCTGGCAGAAACAATGTGGGCCCCAACAGGCCCTTGCGGGCACTTGCAGAACTCTGCAGGAACCCACGGAACTTTATGGAACCCTACCAGCCCCTACGGAAGCCTAAAGACCCTTGCAGGCAGTTACGGAACGGTACAGGGCCCTAGGGAACTTTACCAGCCACTACGGAACTCTACGGGCCCCTACGGAACCCTGCAGAACCCTCCAGAACCTTACAGAATCCCACGGATTCCTACAGACTCCTGCGGGCACTTACTCAACCCTAGAGGACCCTACGGAACACTACCGGCTCCTGCGGTACTCCAGAGGCCTCTAGGGAACCTACGAAGCTCTACGGAACCCTATGGATCCTTACGGAACAGTACGGGCCCCTTCAGACCTCTGCGGGCGCTTATGGAAACCTACAGGACCCTACGGAACTGTACGAGACTCTACAGGCCCCTAGGGAACACTACAGGCCCCTACGGAATGGTACGAGACTCTACAGGCCCCTAGGGAACACCACAGGCCCCTACGGAACCCTACACAACCCTCCGGAAACATATGGCACCCTACAAGCTCCTACCAACCCCTGCGAGCACTTACACAACCCTACAGGCCCCTACGGAAATCTACGGGACTCTACGGGCCCCTAGGGAACCCTTCAGATTTCGACGGAACCCTACAAGGCCCTCTGGAACCCTACAGAATACTCCAGGACCCGACAGCACTCTACAAGACCCTTAGCAACACAACGGAACCTCACTAAAACCCTATGGGCTCCTACAGAACACTGTAGGTGCCTACAGAAACCTACAGACCCCTACGGAATACTACCAGCCACTACAGAAAAATATGGCCCCTACGGAACTCTACGGAACCTGGCAGAAACACTGTGGGCCCCTACAGGCCCTTGCGGGCACTTGCAGAACTCTGCAGGAACCCACGGAACTTTATGGAACCCTACCAGCCCCTACGGAAGCCTAGAGACCCTTGCAGGCAGTTACGGAACGGTACAGGGCCCTAGGGAACTTTACCAGCCACTGTGGAACTCTACGGGTCCCTACGGAACCCTGCAGAACCTTCCGGAACCTTACAGAATCCCACAGACTCCTACAGACTTCTGCAGGCACTTACTCAACCCTAGAGGACCCTACGGAACACTGCCAGCCCCTATGGAAGGAACCCTACGGGCCCCTAAAGAACACTACTGGCTCCTGCGGTACTCCAGAGGCCTCTAGGGAACCTATGAAGCTCTACGGAACCCTATGGATCCTCACGGAACAGTACGGGCCCCTTCAGACCTCTGCGGGCGCTTATGGAAACCTACAGGACCCTACGGAACTGTATGAGACTCTACAGGCCCTTAGGGAACACCACAGGCCCCTACGGAACCCTACACAACCCTCCGGAAACATATGGCACCCTACAAGCTCCTACCAACCCCTGCGGGCACTTACACAACCCTACAGGTCCCTACGGAAATCTACGGGACTCTACGGGCCCCTAGGGAATCCTTCAGATTTCGACGGAACCCTACAAGCCCCTCTGGAACCCTACAGAATACTCCAGGACCCGACAGCACTCTACAAGACCCTTAGCAACACAACGGAACCTCACGAAAACCCTATGGGCTCCTACAGAACACTGCAGGTGCCTACGGAACCCTACAGACCCCTACAGAATACTACCAGCCACTACAGAAAAATATGGCCCCTACGGAACTCTACGGAACCTGGCAGAAACACTGTGGGCCCCTACAGGCCCTTGCGGGCACTTGCAGAACTCTGCAGGAACCCACGGAACTTTATGGAACCCTACCAGCCCCTACGGAAGCCTAAAGACCCTTGCAGGCAGTTACGGAACGGTACAGGGCCCTAGGGAACTTTACCAGCCACTGTGGAACTCTACGGGTCCCTACGGAACCCTGCAGAACCTTCCGGAACCTTACAGAATCCCACAGACTCCTACAGACTTCTGCAGGCACTTACTCAACCCTAGAGGACCCTACGGAACACTGCCAGCCCCTATGGAAGGAACCCTACGGGCCCCTACAGAACACTACTGGCTCCTGCGGTACTCCAGAGGCCTCTAGGGAACCTACGAAGCTCTACGGAGCCCTATGGATCCTCACGGAACAGTACGGGCCCCTTCAGACCTCTGCGGGCGCTTATGGAAACCTACAGGACCCTACGGAACTGTATGAGACTCTACAGGCCCTTAGGGAACACCACAGGCCCCTACGGAACCCTACACAACCCTCCGGAAACATATGGCACCCTACAAGCTCCTACCAACCCCTGCGGGCACTTACACAACCCTACAGGTCCCTACGGAAATCTACGGGACTCTACGGGCCCCTAGGGAATCCTTCAGATTTCGACGGAACCCTACAAGCCCCTCTGGAACCCTACAGAATACTCCAGGACCCGACAGCACTCTACAAGACCCTTAGCAACACAACGGAACCTCACTAAAACCCTATGGGCTCCTACAGAACACTGCAGGTGCCTACGGAACCCTACAGACCCCTACAGAATACTACCAGCCACTACAGAAAAATATGGCCCCTACGGAACTCTACGGAACCTGGCAGAAACACTGTGGGCCCCTACAGGCCCTTGCGGGCACTTGCAGAACTCTGCAGGAACCCACGGAACTTTATGGAACCCTACCAGCCCCTACGGAAGCCTAAAGACCCTTGCAGGCAGTTACGGAACGGTACAGGGCCCTAGGGAACTTTACCAGCCACTGTGGAACTCTACGGGTCCCTACGGAACCCTGCAGAACCTTCCGGAACCTTACAGAATCCCACAGACTCCTACAGACTTCTGCAGGCACTTACTCAACCCTAGAGGACCCTACGGAACACTGCCAGCCCCTATGGAAGGAACCCTACGGGCCCCTACAGAACACTACTGGCTCCTGCGGTACTCCAGAGGCCTCTAGGGAACCTACGAAGCTCTACGGAGCCCTATGGATCCTCACGGA